>NC_044002.1:12747399-12792399 GCF_902150065.1 Myripristis murdjan | reverse complement strand
TGACCCAAATACTTCTGGTGATACACAGATACTTGCTCACACTTGCCTGCGTGCACATGTACACACACTTTCAAAGGTGGAATCAGCAATCACACTGCCCTTTCCCCCATCTCCCTGTCCCCCCGTCTTGTGTACAACCCTGTTGCTGATTGGCTGGAACAGTGTGTGGCACAGCCTGAGTCACTTTGCTTCCCATTTAAGGAGCCACAGCTGTGTACAAACACCAGATTTTTTTCAGAGCACATACAGAATGCACAGCTAGCAGACCGTGCATTGATATTTGCTGAATTTGTTGATTTCAAATATCAGCAGTTTTTCCTCCAGAATCGCTAACTCTGCCTTTAACTGGACTGAAAAAATAAGACAAAAACACATATTACATACATTGCACCACATACTCACACAAGGACACACGAACTGGGCAAAAATACTGATTATGCACAACTAACATACCACACACACATACACACACATTTACACGGACACAACTTGGACAGAGGAAGTGTGTCTGACACACGTGAGTTGATCTCAGCTGCGCTGTCTCCAATGTGCTATTTTGGCAGAGGTTATAGAGTCATATTTCTGTGTGTGGTCCAAATATGTTCCCCTCTCTTTGGACAGCCTCCATCCTCAACTGTGAGATATGTGCCTCCTAGATAACAGCCAATCATGTGTGACTAAAACAAGTGTAGAGGGCAGCACATCCAGGCCGGCTGCTCATCTGACACAAAGCCTCCATCACATGTTGGGTAATCGTCTGTTGCTCTGTGTCTCTGCAAAGCTCCCTCTTTCTAGGAAACATCTCCCTCAGGCCTTTCCTAGCACATGAACACATAAATAGTTGAACTCTTAGCAGATGTGTACACTTATGGCACGGGTGGGGAACCTCGACCACCAGGCTGCATGCATCCTGTGAGACTGTTTGATCCGGCCCACGAGTCAATTCATAAATACAAAAACCAGCAACTCAAAAATGCTCTAGACAGCGATTACTTCAAAGAAAAAAGCATGAAATAGTAGTCTATCACGTCCTCATATCACAGAGAAAATAAACTAAACACCGTAATTGGGTTTTGAGCTGTCAGCGGGACGTCCTGTCTGAGCAGCCCAATTGGTTAACATGGATGCAGGCAGCACTTCCGTGTCCTGTCTGAACGCAGCATCAGGGTAAAGGACAGGATAAACATGCACGTAGGTGTCATCGTTCACATGCATCATGGCCACTGCCAGAAGAATAGTAGATGCAGAATGCTGCACTTTCCGAGAGAAATTGAAGAATGATTATTTTTTTGTTGAAGTAAAACGTAAGCCAGTGTGTCCATGTTTGTGGGGATGCACTGGCACTGATGGCAATGACCAATCTCACTGATATGGCACAATATACTGAAAAAACTTTCTAATCAAAAAATTTCCAGTCTTTCTCTCTGGCCTGAGATGATACAACATCCTGAAGATTTTCCCATTGAGGAGAAACGCACTGAAGTTTGCACCTCTGTTAGAGACAACCTACTATTGAGAGCAGTTATTTTCAAAACTGACTCTTGTCAAGACTCAGGTCCACTCAAGACTGACTACCCCAAAAACCAGCTGCAAAAAGCATCATCATCACTACCATCTAATATCAGAGCAAACAGATATAGTAAGTAAACAAAGCACAGTATGTCAGCATATCTTGTTACTTGCAAATACAGAGCTTTGAAAAGCTTGGTTAAGAAATGTAGAAACTAGCAACTGATACAATAATACCTGCCTCATATAACAAAACTGTAATAAAAAGTGGCACTATGAGGGTCAAACATGTAATTAAAGCTATCAATATAACGGCGGCCGTAACATGTGATGCAATTACATAAAACCATTCCATTATATAATAACTTCCCATTGCAATATTAACCAACAATGATTACTTTATGATGGGTGTGTATGGACTGATGTAATAACTTTATCATAGAGTAATGACCGCAATCAAATTTATTATTTTATTATTATTATTTTATCTGGATTTTTTTTTACAATTTTTTTTTATCATGCACAGGTTTTATTATATATAGTATGCAACCCACTCAGAGGAAGTTTACTAGAGTTTATTGTAAGTTCATAACCTGGCAGTTATTTTCAGTGTAAACCTCTTCTTCATTGGTGTTGGTGATTGGGGACTGTTGCTGTGCATACCAGTCTAATCTAGCACATAAGGTTTTATGTTTTTCAGGAATATAATGTTCCACCACATGGTGTGCACTAAGTGGAACACAATAGCAGCATTTCCACCCAAAATACCTGGATCTTTTTCTCACAGGGACTACTTTTTAAGAACTACAGTAAAAGGTTCCTTAAGCCTGTTGTCTGCGTTTCAACCGCAATCTAAAGACCTGTGAGGATTAGGTAAATTAATCTGCTGACGCATTAGGGTCATTAGAGGTAAACACGCTAGTCTCTGCAGCCTGCAGTTCAATGCGCTCGCTTCTGACATCTGAAAAACAGGTTGAAAAAAATACGTTTTGTCTCACTGAGACGAAACTAACAATATAATTCCTAACAATGGACTTAGCCAACCCTTGCTTTACTAAGACCACAACTATACCATTAGTGGTTGGAGCAGTTGAGATAAAATGCTGTGAATACTCAACCAATCAGAAATGTTCAATGCTGCAAGCCCCACCCCCAAAGATCCAGTTCTTTCAAAAAGTACTACCCTCCCCTAAGCAGGGACTTTTTGGGGGGCAAAATAATGTCCCTTAATGATCCCTGTGGTGGAAACACAGACAGTTTATCAAAAGGTTCCTCGTCCCTGGTAAAGTTCCTGTGGTTGAAATGCAGCTAATAAGGACTAAACATGCAGAAAGAGGTTACTCATAACTATATTTATTCATAGATGTGTGTTTTTATGTTTATGTATGTGTGTGTGTGTGTGTGTGTGTGTGCGCCCTGATAAAGTGTGTGTCTGATACAGAGATGCCAAATAGCCTTATCAGTTCATTGCAGGGACACAGCAAGGTGGCTGACACAGGATCAACACCAAACTGTGCACTTCAATCCCTCATAATCCAGCTATTTTCAGCTATCTCTCCTTATCATTTTTCATAATAAATTCTCATCTGCTCCACCCGTGTCTAGGGGTGCTGTCACGGTGGAGGTCAACAAGAGATATGTTCAAGATTTATGCACCAGCAGATAGAAATCTGACAGTTCACAGGACATTATGTAACCTTCTCCAACTATAAATAGCTACACTTACCTAGTGTTACGAATCTCTGTCATTCACACAGAGTACATTTAGAAATTCTGAGTTTAGTAAAATTAAGTTTGAGTAAAGTTTTAGGATGCGAGTCTCAACTAAAGAAAAATAAATAAATAGGACCCAAAGGCTTAGAGCCACATCAAAACACCAATCTTCCCGCAGCTCTGAAGTCAAATGAACGATCCACTAAAAACACAGTTATGTGGAGAATACACAGCAGTGTGACACAGAGAGAGCGAGAGAAAGAAAGAGAGAGAAAATAAGGAACTCTCTTGAGGTTTCCTCATGTTTAAGTTAGGCTGTTTTTCTTAAGAGCCCCCAAAAGACCAATCGCTCACACACGAGCACACACTCCCCTCAGACTCATTAGTTATTCTGTATGTAGACCTGGCTAATGACTTTCATTTGACCACTCACATACGCACACCCAATACTGTGTGTGTGTGTGTGTGTGTGTGTGTGTGATGAGGGATTGTCTGCTCTGCTCTATTTTGTTCTAACGAGCTCTGCTGTGCTCTGGTTGGTAGAAAGAAAAGTCAAGAGAGGAGACATTTGAAGAAAAATCTTTCCAGGAGTTGAACTTTCCTTGGATGTAAACAAAGTCACATGCTGGGGGCGGGATCCAGGAAACAGCCCACCGCCAATGGGGAGAGAGCTTAATGTGTCTGGACAAATGACAGCCCTGATCCCATGAATGGACCAATGAGTGAAGAGCTCACCCTTGTACACAGTAACCCCTGCACAGCACAGAGCGGAGAGCTGGCATGTGACTCACATATGCACTGCGCTCCCAGGGGATGATAACGATTTGGAAAAGACACAAGACCCTAAAAAATGGACAGTATGTTCTAGACACACACACACACTCAACTCTAAAAACCCGTCACTGTGCTCAGATGACCACAAGACAAACGGCTCTCTCAGCCCCAGACCACGACCACAGGGAAGGTGTGAAATTCAGATTCTGGATGGCGATTAAGAAACACAGATTTTTTAAGGCAACACTAGTCTGTTTCTTTCTGCCTTATTGAATAGAAGAGTGTTTCTTAGACTGGAGTGCAGTATAATCTAAAGGATCAGGAGTTGTGAGGTGTTTTACTTTGACAGCCTATGCAGTAATGGAGCCTGTGTTGGTAGTCGCTTCCTGTTGAGTATATGATTTCTATTGGTATGTGGTTAGTGGTTGGTAGCTGGTGTTTTCCTGAAGTACGCTGATGAGTTGCATCCATATAAAGCAATTTATTAAAAGCATGTTTTGTTTAAAAGGAGAAAAGAAATAAAATATAAAGAGGGTGTCCTTAAAAAAAAAACAGTATGTACTGTGGTTATCAGGTACAATAGTAGAGGAGAAGCTGGATGGTCCACTTGTGACTGGCTACTGCTATGTGAAAGAAATAAAACAAATTAAAGCCCTCAATACAAAGAGAGGATGGGCGGAGGACTCCAAAATCCCCAATGAGACACACTAGCTATTTGTTCATTGTCCGTTGGTATTTCCTCCATTTTGGTGGTGGTGTGTGTGTGAGAAAATGAGTGAACTGAAAACACTTGTAGTATCTAACTGGTTTTGTATTGCCTGACAATTCATCACCTGGAAAATATTTGCGGTGTGTTAGAGGAATAGAGATGTTTTTGGCAGAAATTCTTCATGTTTAACAAACCACTGTGTGATGAGGTTACTGGTAGCATTATCATTGTTGTTTCAGTGCTCGTTGTGATTGTTTACTGGGTAGTATCAGTTATCTTTGCATCAAATCAAAAACACCATAATGCACTGAATACTGGACACAGAAATAAAAATAATTAACTGTACAGTGGTAAGTTAATCTGCACACTTACTTGCCAAAAAGGTGGTATACTGTCTAAAAAGACTACATTATGTTATTTGGGCATTACTGAGTCTGTTGCCCATCCTCAGAGGCAAGCTGTATCTTTCCTTTAACCCCGACAACTTCAGGTCCACCACCTCAGCGTAAACTTCGAATTGACTCACTTAATAGCTCCCAAGGCTGCAAACAAGCATCTACAATCCTCTGAAGTCTTAATTAACTGAATTGAATCAAATGGTCCATAAAATGCACTTAATTGAACTTTTACTTCATTGTAAATTTATCAGTGATGGAACATTGATGTGGACATAAAATTAACACACTTAATAGTGTTTAAGATACACTTATATGATGTTTTTTAAATGTATGGAAATGTTGACCATATACTGGTCAGTTTTATTTGGGGAATTTAGAGTATTTATCTCTCTATACTAATACTGCGTGCTTACATTGCTGGCTGCAACTCTGTCTGTTTTCCCATTTAGTTATTTTGGCAGATTGAGAGCCATTGTTTGGAAATGCTGTTCTGTAACTTCAGGAAAACACCAGGCTCTCATGGGGAAAAGCTTAAAAATGTCTAACAGGAACATTCATTAAAAAATAAATCACAGGAGTTGTGTTTCTAACACAAACTGAAATCTTGAAAAATGAAAAACTGACTGGTATCTTTTCATATGAATACATACAAAGGAAAAGGGAAAGTTAATACTGAGAGAAGAAGAATGAAGGAGAGGAAGAAAGCAGCAGATCAACCAATCTCGGGTAATAAACAGGATGTCTGGCACCAACCCCATGGCATACTACATGCCCGCGCGAACACACACACACACACACACACACACACTTAGAGACATGTATACACACAACCAGACTCATGCACTGAAAAATTCAAAGGGCGGCCTTGTGGGGTGTTAAGGCAGACAACCCTTGCTGATCGGGACAAGAGGCCCTTAGCGTCCTCTCAGGTATCAGTGTTGCATTACAGCAGGTAAAAAAAGACACACACACACACACACACACACACACACACACACACACACACACACACACACACACAAACATAATACAGACAAACACATAGAACACACATATACACACACACAGTATTGTGTTACGGTTCAGAGGCTCCATGCTGATTGCCTTTCACACCAAACAATGAAGCGGCAGGTCTGTCTGTGTGCACACAATCTATCTGATTGTCTCTCTCTCTCACACATGCACGCACCCAGTTTAAAGGGAAAAAGAAGTGGTTCCTTTGAGGAAGATTGCCTGATACATCTGCTTGTGACATTTAATACGCTGCTTCATGGGACGATGATGATGACATAAACTTTTTGTTAACATGTTTGCTTTTCTTCCAGTTAAAAAAATTTTGAATAAATAGACACAGTAGGCGTACCCTGGGGCTCTGCGTCTTGCTAGCATTAAATACTTACATCACTTAGCTTGTGGGCCTAAAACTGGACATCAGGTAGCAGTAGAGGCAGCACTCTCGCTGTTAATTAGACAGTTGCAGCAGAGAATGACTCATCAGGTGGAAAGAGCCTTGAGAACGTCAATGTGGTCAATAATAATGGAGGTGGTGAGGGCTTTAAAGTTTGACAAACAAGCTTATGACTGGAATGCTGCCATTCCTGAGGCCGGCTGGGGAAATCTGTGAAGGAGACTGCCTAATGCTCTTCTCTTCATCAGAAGCTACCTTTGATGCGCCCTTCAGCAAGGCACTGAACCCCTCGGTTGCTCCAGTGGTGCTGCTTTAGAGTCTGACAGCAGAACGGTGGCTGAAATGGGCAGCTCCCTGATCTGAAAAGGTGTTACTGTCAGGTGAAGAGCCTTTGGGAGATGCTGGTGATAGGGGTTTAACGATCATTCACTGCATCCATGCATCGATTATGAATTCTAAAAGAGAGAGAATTGCTCTGACTTTGGCCTGAATCGATATTAAGTGCTCTGAATGCATTCAGCCACAGTTCCTGACAGGCCTAACATTGTGGTGATCTAACAGAGTATTATACATTTTTGTCAGCTAATACTTTTATGGAATAGATGATGTTATGGTTATTTTATTTGATCGTTTTTCCACAATTCGGAAAAAATGATAGCTTTATATTGTTGCATGTCTTTATTAAAAGCATATAAAACTTTGAATAAAAGTAATGAATCAATTCGTTGACTTGAAACGTGGTTTACAAACTCAGATCACACTGAAATGTTCTAGAAAAGAAAAATCCCTCCTAAACTGAATCGCCAAGTACTGAATTGTGAATCAAACTGAGCTGATGTTAAAAATAAGATTCACATCTCTTGTTGGTAACAATAAGCATTTTGTTGTTTTGTTTTGCTTCTTTAAACCATCTGAGCACGCGTGTTGTTTTCCAGCTCAGTCTCAGGTCTTGCACTATGTTTGTGTTTACTTTTTGTATTCATGTTGACATGCTTTCATGCCTGTTTTAAGATAGTCAAGAGACCATTGTTAGTGCTGTTTATTTTAACGCTGTTCTATGGCTGGTGAGGATGTTCTTAATTTATGACTTGTTTCATGTATTTATGTTTACATGTTTTATGCTTGTTTTAATGCACATGCCTGCATGGACAATTTCCCCTTGGGGGCAATGAAGCTGAAGTGAACTGAATTGTACAACACCTTGCATCATTCTCCCTCACACACACATACACATTCGCTATAAACCATGAATGGGATCCACAACGGGGCAAAACAGACAGAGAGCCCCCCAAATAGATAATTTCCATAATTATCGCTCAGAGACTAATGACAGAGTGCTCCTTTAACACATAACAAAACACACACACACCTTAGCATTACTATACATTCCAGTGGCTTCCATTCATTCAGTACCCCATTACCTTAACTCTCAACCACAACAAATCTATATTTAATCTTCTAACCCTTTTAATTTAATCCCATTATCAATCCTCTAACCCTAAAATGTTTTCAAACTAAGGCGAGATTAACTGTCCTCATCTTTGAATGTTTTCCGAATCTTTATGTTTGAGAGGATATTAGGTACAAAAACAGCGATGGACACCATTAAGATACACAGCACACATTGTGTATATGCAAAACACGCACGCGCACATGCACACATACAATTGTGGTTGACTGAACAGGATATGGCAAGAGAGTGTGTTTGCATCTTTGTCTGTGTGTATGTGCAGTGCATGACTCATATTTACATTATGTCTAATCTTGCTTCTAGCTAAAGAGGCCCGAGGTGTCTTGTGTGTGTGCGTGTGTGTATTCTTTTAAATCAGGAAATTACCACACACACACACACACATGGAATTCATTACAAAACACACATACATTAACAATACTATCCATTCCAGGACAGTTAATCTGTCCTCAGTTTGAAATTCATTGCAGCCTTTCCAAGCATCACAAAATATCTTATACACATAGCAAGAGTTCTTTATCTATCCCACTCTGGGATTAAACCACCTCCAATAACAGCACAAACAGCACTGCTACTTATGCAGAAAGCCAGTGACACATAAAGACAGTGCAGTATGGATGTGGTGCTGTGTGCTTTGACTCTGCTGAGTTCAGAGTTTTAATTCCTTTAGGGGCATGGAGGTTAACGCGGTGATGTAGACCGCTTTAGAAAAAAGCCTCCATCACATGGTTTATGTTAATGTCACCTCATTATACATGTATCCAGATATCTCAGTAGGACAGACTGAACTGGTATGCTACTGGTATGATACAGTGTTACTCCCAGTGAGCTTTGCTTTAACAATCTGCATTAGACAGCAGCAGATAAATTCATTGGGTTGTACAGGTTAAGCATTCTGAGAGCCAAGAATGACAACCTTCATTTGCACCAGACAAAATTGGATGAGACAGATTGGGACGTTTGTGCAGGACACCAAAAAAGGCACACAGACCTCACTGGTCAGCATCGGTTACTGATTGTTATACGGCTCTGCTAACACCACCTGTTTAATTATTGATTAGTGTGTGCATGTGTCTGTGTTTTGGTGAGATCAGTTTACCCTGTGACCGGTCGGCCCATACCACGCCATGCGGCTCTGAACCAACCAGAGGACAGCATGCACACACACACACACACGCACACACACACAGACATACAGACACACATAGACATACTCACACACAGACATACAGACAAGAAGAGAGAGAGAGGGAGAGAGAGAGAGAGAGAGACAAAGAGAGAGAGAGAGAGAGAGAGAGAGAGAGAGAGCAAAGGCGTGGGGAAATGCTGTGTGTGTGTGTGTGTGTGTGTGTGTGTGTGTATGTGTGTTTGCTACTCACCCCGTTGTGTGTGGGGCACTCTGTGGTGCTGAGGTGACTGGTTGAAGAACCTGAGGTGGGTGTGTCTTCCTTCTCCCGGGGACTCATGGGATCTGTAGGCGTCCTATCTGTAGACTGTTCTATGAGATTTGACGTTCTGTGTCGCAGCACGAAGGCAGAGCCCTCGGCCCCAATCACCTCCCCTCCGTCCAGCTTGAAATGCTGGACTGGACGCCACCGGAAACTGGATTAGACTCAGATGGGTGACACAGAAACCTCGGTGGGTGTTGAGAACAGACAGGACTTGACTGAAGGCAAAATGGCCGATTGATCTGGACTCCACTTAGGATGATGAAGTGCCTGGACTGACACTGTTTCTCAGGTTTGACCTGGAGAGAGAGACAGGAAGAATGAATGGATGAGGGAAGGATGGATGATAGCGAAAGACAGAAATAAAAAGGAGACGACAGACAAAAGAGAAATAAATTAGTTCTGTCTGTTTTTTCTCATCTTTTGATCTTTTGGCTTTTGGTTTGTCGCACTTGGTTACTGCTCACAGTGGGAAAACTGACCAAAATAACACAGGTTTGCAAAGACAGTTTTTTAAAGTGCTTTATGGTGAATTAAATAAAAAAGCCAATAACCTAAGCAAAATCTTGTCAGGCATGAGCTGAGACCAGAGCAATAACACTGACAAACAAAATGATAAATTAAATCCAATAAAACTTGGGTCTTTGGATTCTGCTTAAGTCAGGGCTTTACAAAAATTTAATATGATATGGTGGCGGGGTGGCCTGGCAGATAGGAGGTCAGAGGTCCAACACCCTTAACAGTCTTTAAGTTCTGCAGAAATGTCCCTGCAAAAAAACACTGAACTCTCATTTTAAGTGGCTCTGGATGAGACAATCCATTAAGGGCCTGTAAAGCTATTTAAATTAAATATACTGTTGGCTATTTGTTCATCTATATCACCTCAAAATGGTGTCAAGGCCTTAAAACACTGAATCTAGTGCACATCAGCAGCCAAGTAGGAGCCCCCAACAGGCTGTCTTGATGAGTTGCTTAGCGGCCAGAGGTGTCAAGGACAGGAAGAAGAGACTTCACACACAGGAAGTAGGAAAAGTGTTGAGAACTGAGGCTAAATGTCTCTCTTTTCCCCTCTCCATCTGATTCACCATCACCTCTCTACACAATTACTCCACGAGCTGCGTAATTTAAGGATTCCAGTGTTAAAGATTTAGTAACAAGATCATGAAAGACGAGCAGGTTGCAAAATTAACACCCAAAACCAGGCCGACTGCTGATACGGTTGCTGGTAAGTTAATCTATTCTGCCACACACTTTGGGACATGACCATCCTTTATTTGGAGGATCTACTCTATTTTAGCCATCTAGTTGGTGGTTAAAATTGTGGCTGGTAAATGCAGGGATGCACGAAAAAGTTATTTTTTTGTGCAGCACCCAACTATATAAGGTGACTGAAAATGTCGGAAACTGATTGTGTCTGGTCGATAGTTTTTTTTAATGGGAAGAATTGCCTGCCCATGCTACAACAACAAACAGTTACACCTCATTGCTACACCTAAGAGGACTTTCCAAAGACTTAACCCTTCATCATGCATGACCATGCTTGTCATGCATGCATCTTGGACCACTACTCCACCACTGGAGTATGCTGGCCAACACTGATCTTTGACCTAACCCTAAACTAGTTATAGTGGAACTTAAAGGGGAGAGGACTGTGAAATGGCTTCAGGTAGGAGGATCTTTCTACCCTTGTGAAGACTTCGGGCTGTCATAAGAAAAGCAAACACAGCTTCTACAATGTGACATACACAGACAAATCAATTCATTCATTCTGTTTTATGGCCATTTCCAAACTGATATGCAGATAAACACATGACCAAACATGACCTTAATGGCCTATACATAAGGAGAACTGCAGCAGCATATCAGCATGTTTGATTCTCTGCTCTTTCTCTCTCTCTCTGTTTCACACACACACACACACACACACACACACACACATATGCCTCCAGAGGGACAGAGTCAAGGTGAACATGCCCCCAGGCACTCGACCACTTCATTTAGACCATCCCCCCCTTTACTACAACACAAGCACACACACTGCATTTAGGGCCAATTCACTCAAGGGGGAAAAAGCCATAATGTAACACACTCATAAACACACACATACACACACATGCAAGCTACTAATGACATGCTATATAATAGAGGGATGGGGGAGTGCAGGGACCAAGGGAGCAACTACAGTATGCACGCACACACACACACACTTACATTTACACTAACCTTAACCCAAATAATAACCCTTGTACTAATGAGGATAGTCTAGTGGAGACCACATGTGATGGCTTTTCCAGCTTTTCTATTTAAATAGAGATATTTATAAAGTAAAGACTCTTTCACCTTGTCTGGCACACACACACATGCACACACATACATGTGCACATAACCATGGCTGTTAACCCTAGAACAGTTCTCTCATTACCAGCTGCCCTTACAATAACCTAACAGCTATCCTATAAAGAGAGAACTGACCAAAAACTGTGCTTAAAATAACAATACTTGGTTGTTGGGAGGCAGTACCACTTTCTTTTTGTGGACAAATATCATACACAAGGAGTGAAACTACCACCAGAAAATGCTGGCACATATGTGGCTCTGTTTACTCAACCAGCTAGTTCGGCAGCTAGCCAACCAGCATATTCTCCTCTGATATCTGGCTGACTAGTTAGAAGTGGCCTGAGGAGTTAGTGTGCAGTTGTACTATTAAGATAACAGTAGAGCTGCTTATCCATCTCGACAAACATGCCCAGTACAATGCATCAAAAAAGTCAAAAGGCTGGTATATTCCTTTAAGAGTTAGTTTACTTAATTTTAGAGATGTTATGTGACATAATAAAGTTTTTTCATGCTTGGTGCTGTTCGATGTTCGCCCTGCAGATATGTTGGGCTTGGCACTGCTGCAGTTGCTCCCCTCAGCCTTTCCTCTAATTAGATATACTCCACTGTATACAATATGTCATGCTGGTTTAGAGAGAGAACATGTCAAAAGACAGAGGGGGGGGATTATGTAGCAAGAATGTATGGTGTGAGTGTGAGTGTGAGTGTAAGTATGTGCATGTTTTTTCCAGCAATAGATAAACAAACAACACAAAGAAGAAACATCTGTCCCACAGATGGTGATAGTGACAAGACAGAGAGAAGATGATAGAGTGAGACAAAAAGTTAAAGAAAGAAAGAAAGAAAGAAAGAAAGAAAACAGGAACATGCAAAAGAATAGAAAATAGCCTAAAGAGCCAAAGGAAAAATACAGAGCTCTTCATGTACCAATAACAACAGAAAGTGCCACTATTTCTATGGCGCACCAATGATAAAGATGCCTGTTTGATCTAAACTGAGATGACTGGCCTGTGGGCAAGGCTCCTAATCGAAATCAAACACCCCCACTCAGTGATTGTCCAATCAATCTCACACTTTTTCCTCCTTCTTCTCCCTCTCCAATCGACCATTTTTGAAAATTACATTGATGCTCTTAAATCGTTGCAACTACATTTTTCTCTTTGTGAAAAGTAAAGATTTCGTGCTGGTGGCAGGAAAAAAAGGCCTTGTTAGCAGGGGAATAAGGGGGAATAAAGTATTTTTGATGTGTTGTAAGGCTGTAGTCAGTTCCCTGAATGATAGTCCTGTGGCCTGACTGGCACACAAGAACAAACAGCTCCCCAGACAATTGAAATAGCCAAGATGTTTTATTCTGTGTGGGTCTGATAAGAGTCGTGGGGGGTGGTGGGGTGGGGTGGGACAACACTAAAGAGAGTACAGTGCAGACAGGCGCAGATGATCATCTCTCGCCAACATATTCACACACAAACACACACTGTAGCTCACACTGTTTACAGAAACCCACTGGACGTGCAGACCAGCAGAAGAGAACAGAACAGGCCGACCCCATATTGAGATAACAAGCTTTGCCATGATGGGACATAAGATACACAGGAAAAAACAAAAAAAAAGAATTACTCATCACTTACACACAGAGGGACCAAACTGGGCTTCCCAGGGTGCAGGCCAACTCCAAAAGCTTTATGTTTCAGCTCAGAAAGAACAGATGACACATGATTTCTGCTACTAACAGGAAGCAGAGTGAATCATGGAAATGTTTCACAGGGGTAAGGGGAGGATCAAGATTTTGTCATCTCATAAAACTTTTGTGAATGACCTATGGCCTGATTTTTCCCTGTTAAGGTCACTGTGTGATCATCTTCAAGCAACCCGTCCCTTTGCAAAGTCGTCATCGTGTAGACAAGTTTACTATTTGTGTTTGGAGCTCTGTTGTTGAGCAAGTCAAAACAAGACAAAAAAATGCCAAACTGACCTTGAGTGACAACTCAGAGAGAGAGAGAGAGCGAGAGAGAGAGCGAGCGAGCGAAAGAGCGAGAGAGCGCGCGTGAGAGAGAGAGAGAGAGAGAGAGAGAGGGAGAGAGAGAGAGAATTAAAAAGCAGAAGGCAGCCTTAAAGGAAGCGGGCTTTTGGCTAGCTGGGAAAACCTGGATGGAAATAGTTAAGACAGAAAGCTCCCTGCTCCCTCAACAACTTCTACTGAGGTGCCCTTGAGCAAGGGAACAGTAATTTTTGCATTACAATTTTCATTTTCACTGTAAAAGCTATTAAGGTGATTTTTGCTGTGCCAAACCATAGAGTTTTCTTACATCTAGTAAATACTAATTGTAGGCCAGGGTGTTTCTGTAGTGACATGGTACCTTATTTACAATGATACCTCTACAATGATAAAATGCAGCTCCTGCCAATTGGATACTGCACCTGGCCATGTTGTGATAATATTTCGATGATAATTTGAATAATTGTTCAGCCCTAGCTCAGATGATTGGTGATTTAGAAGTAATAATTATATGATAATTAAAAACATTTAAGTGAGCACTAAGGAATGAAATGTGTCCAAAGTTTCCTTCCGAGTCAACACTAGAACCTCAACATCACATATAACTTGACAAAACACAACAAAATTAGAATTACTGCACAAAGATTGTATTAAAATTTAAGAGGAATCAATGAGAACGATTAATTGACTGTCGAAGTATCCTGGCCCATCCTTAACTCAGCCCGCTTTTTCACAGTGGTAGGAAAAATGGGTGCTCAGTAAGCACTTCCTGGAAAGATAAGGGTTAAACAATACCGAGCAATAAAGGTTACGTTGCTGTCGATAATAACGTATATACCAGCAAAACAATCTACCACCACCTTATTGCCTCACTGAGTCATTCTTAGTTTATTAATCTTCATTCTACTGACCTTATCAACTTGGCCTACAGCAACAACAGCACCACCATAAATGAACATTATTGTCCTTTTACCATGGAGGCTATTGAACCTTTAGTATTGATATTATTGACCTCGCTGAAGCGGTCAATACTGACTATAATGTGTGTGTATATCCACTTACAATTGACAACACTGTGCTTGTGCTGCTGTGTTAGGTTGTGACGCTGTCCCATGTTTGTAGGCAAGTTTAAAATGGTAGTGATTTTGCCCTGACGTGCGGATATTATTGATCTTTAAATATTAATATCATTAATGTGACTCCTGTGTTCGATAAAAACAGAGCCTGGTGTTTTGAGGATATACACTCAGTCATAAGTGTTGCAAGCTTAAAGGAGATGTTAAAAAAATGTAAAATTTTTTTAATTTGATAGGTGTATAAATGTGAAATTAATTTAATTGTATTTGCCTTCAGTCCAGCTCTTTATTGATGATTAAATACAGTGCATGTTGGGAAACAGATACAACCACAATACAATGAAGTGAGATAAAGTGCTAAAATAAGAAGCGGCCATATTCAGTCACACACGCAGCTCGCCCTCCTCCTTCATCACAGGATTACTAAGATGCAGTGTCTATTTGTGGGCTTATATTGTAAGAGGCACCACAGTATTAATGATATCTCCCTGTCTTAACTTAGTGTTGGCTTTTGGCATTTAGCTGACAATTTGACTTAACTCTGCTGCTGTTCTATCATCAACATCTCAGGATGACACCTTTATAAAGAGTCTTTGAGAAGCAAATGAACCAATAAGATGGGGATGTGAGCCCTCCCAGCACCAGCACAAGTGTGAGGCATGCATGTTTATCTCCATCACCGAGACGTTCAACTGACACTGTCATTCAGAAGTACTTTGGCTGAGAGAAGAAACAGGGGTTCAGCTTCTTGTTCAAGGATATTTCAGCAGGATATTAATGGCTATTAATGACCATTGAAGGGATCAAACCAGTGACCTTTCAGTTAAAGGACTTTCTCTCTGCCCACAAGGCCACCCTGCAGTTTTCACATTGTGTCCTGTGTGCGTGTTGTGAGGTGTATCATTGAACTGCCCTGAAATGAATGAGCTCCTAGGGGACAAACACATTTTTCTTGTTTTCTCTCGTAAATAAAGGAGTGAATTTAACGTATGCGGTGCTGGCTTGGTGTGACACCACTCTCTCAGCGATTTAATGTCCTGCCGGGACGGCTGTTGTGTGTAACATCTAAAGGTTAAGCTTAACATGCACGTCTGTAAAACACATGCACGGTCATTTATTCAGGAATGTCATCCACACAGGCATGTGCATGCGTCCTGCTTTCATTCATGCGATTTCTTTTTCTCTCAGACACACACACACACCCACACCCACACATATACACAAGGACAGCTGACGTCACACTAAAGCGGTGTATGGAGTCATTCATTGTCACAGTGGAGCGGTGGTTCCAAAAATCAATCCTGGCAACTGACAGACCCAACAGGGACTGATCTGAAACACACATCAAGTAAAAGAGGGAAAGAAAAACCAGAAAGAAAATGTTAATGGGAATTGATCTACTCTCTAGTTTTTTGTCTCTCCCTCCCTCTCTCTCTGGGGAGAGCGTGAGAGGCAAAGCTGTTCTAAGATGCAGGTGTAAAATGTGGAACTAGAATTTAAAAAAAAAAAAAAAAAACATATGGAAGTATCTGTAAGTGTCTGGTTTATTGAAGTAAGGACTGGTGATGCAAAATAGTTTAGGTGACTTTTCTCTATTTGTCAGCTGCTACAACAGCGTGCAACTGCGTCTGTAGTGATGACTGCATGTCTCCAAAACATGTTCACAAATATGTGGGTGGCATTCTGACACGGTAAAGTAAGCCCGACAATAAGGGGGAAAAAAACATTCTGCAATTATTTTGACAGATATTGCAATTGCAGTATGAAAACAGCAGCTTCTGCAATTTAGATGCTGCATTTGGCCACAATGCAATTTCAATTCATTGCTCAGCCCTAGAATAAAGCACTAAAGCAATTGCTAATTCAGACACTTGGTTATATGTTATATATGAAAGTTATACCATGCACTGGAGTACAATAATTATGCTCATGTTTAACATGAAGGTGGGAGGTAATGACAGGAAACGTAAATGATGGTTATGGTGAATTCTGGGATGCAGAATATTATTTCCTTCCCTGCGGGGTGACCCAAAACTGCTGTGTGGATGTAATGAATATGAGGTGGGTCATCTGGTGCAGGGAGCTGGGGGAGTGACAATGTGTTTTATGAGGAAGTTCACTGCAGAGGAAGCAGTGGACAGAAGTGGGTGAAAGTAGCACTTCTGCTAAATGTAGAGAGAAACAGATAAAAGACAAAGAGAGGGGCATGCATGGAAAGGAAAACACAAGAGGAGTATAATAGTGGAAGAAGGGAAAGTGAGAGACAAGAGGTATGTGGAGGAATGACAGAAGGTATGACTCACTGAACCTGCCTGGAGGCATCATCTGAATATGTCAGACATGCAACTATGCCTGGTGACTGTGTGTGTGTGTGTGTGTGTGTGTGTGTGTGTGTGTGTGTGTGTGTGTGTGTGTGTGTGTGTGTGTACAAATGTCACGCTCAGCAGTAGATCATCGTTTGTGTGACTGAATTTCTTGGTTTTGCATTCAGCAGAAAACAAATATAGGGCAAAGAGCAAACTATAGTACAATAACTGTATTGTCTATAGTATAATAACAACCAGTCCATAAACAAACGCATGTCCCCCACTGACACATGTTTTGTTTAAATTTAATAAAATGTGAGTTATAAAAAATATATTTAAATTAAAAAAAAATAAATAAAAGTTGCTTTTTTCTAACCGACTGCAGCTCAATTCTACACTTTTCTAACCGAGTCAGAAAGACAGCTGAAAAGGAGAGGATAAAGAGGAGAGAGACGGAAATGGAGAGAGAGAGAAGAAGCCAATCATAAATAGACAGGTAGACTATAGACAGAGGGCAGAGGGGAAATGACGAGGAATCTTGAATTACAAACTTCCATCATAGGAAGTTTTTTCCATCCTCGTTTATCTGGTACAGCTGATATTTTCCCTACTTTCTAAAGTATATCCCAGTGTCTCTGCTCTCTGTCTTCTCAAGTCAAACACTGAAATGACAAAAGGCACGTGGTAGCCAAGTGCAGGGTGTATTTGTGCTCGTGTGCTTCTATTGTGAATGTGTGGCTTTCATCCAACACACCCTTTTCCCTACAATGTGTGCGCATTGTCTGCATGTCATTTTGTCACACAGGGCCCATGGCCTTTCACCTGCTGTCAGTATTCTCTTGCTTTCATTCACTCATTTTCTTTTTCTCTCACACACATGCACATACACATTCACATACACACACAGCGTTGGGTATCGTTTGGATTTTAATATCTGCTCATCGATTCCTGTTCTTATCGATTCTCGACTCTGATTCTTTAACGGGTAGGGTCAGAACAGGTTACATGCTAATTTTATAGAAAAAAACTTTGATTTAAAAAATAAACTGGTAATTTGGTATTATTCAGTAATAATCCATTTCAAACCCGTCGAAGTGACAACATGGTGTTACAGTTTAGGGAGCTGTGACCCATATGGGTGCTGCCGAGACAGAGGTATAGCACCAGTAAGAGCACCAGTTTGTATTAGCTTAGTAGACAGGAAGACATGCATGCATTCACTCGCATGCAGACTCGCACTGCAGACGGAAACAGGAACTTTCCTCTTCTTCATTGGTTTTACTGGCAGACTACAAACCGACATTAAGGCTGCATGACGCCACCATGAAAACAGAAACTAGCACGTGATTTTTTAAAAGATCAACCAGCAGAATTGAAATTATCTTAATGATTCTTTTGGAAATTTAAATTTTGGAACCAGTTCTCATTGCCCAACCCTACACACACACACACACACACACACACACACACACACACACACACACACACACACACACACACAAAACAAGCACTCACGGAGACATACACAGGGGTGCTGTGCACAAATATGGAAGCATCTGCTTTTCTCACTTTCACACAGTCACACATACACACACATATGCACATATGTAAGGGGTGAGCTAGAAAAAAAAAAACAGGTACTAGCACTCCTATTCAAAGAACTGGTGAAAAACCCCTTTGTTTGAGCTATCAATCCCAATGAAGACGGCTGTCAAAAATGGCTATTTACATAAGGACCAAGTCCAACAACAGAACTAATCTAACTTGTAATTAACACCAGGCATCAGGCAAATGTTCAATCAATCTGACAGGTTTACTAGCCAATTAAGCAGATTCAACCAGGCTTTTCAAAACATGTCTTTTCTCTAATTTCTCTTCTAAATTTGTCTTCTGTGGGTATGATATTATATTGGGTGGTGAAATTTGAACACTGGTTGATAAAGTTTCTCAGCATGAAATCATATTCAACACCAGCAGCCCCACCAGACACCCCACAACTGGGATGTTACCCCCATCCCTCAGCATGCATATCACTGATCTGACCCCGGATGTGCCCTTGGCCTCTTCCGTGACACCCCACCTGGTTTCTCAGGTTAGACCGTCACTGAGGGCCTGAGAAAGTAAGAAAACCTGTTTTTCATGATGACTATTAGTAAAAACTGGCTCACACTGATCTCTATCTCTGCCTTACACAGGGAAGTTATTTGCACTCTGAAGTAGGAACATAGGAACAAGAGACTGTTTTTCACAGCTGAATGGTCAGGCCGACCCAACCATGACTGCTTGCATCAAATTTTAAGCAAACCTTTGAAAAAATAAAATGTGAATCTGGTGCATTTCCAGCAGTGGAGTTAAGGTGAAAAGATTTGCTTCCCGAGCGTAGCTATGTTAGAAAACATCCCAGAGAAAAAGAGTCCTTATCATTATTTATTCAACAAATGTGTTCCCAGCACTATTTAGGACCATGTGCTGACTGCATTTCTTCACTGACAAAAAAACCGTTCCACCTCAAGTTGAGTGCTTTAAAATCTTTTTGCGATGGTAAAGAAATGTTATAGAAATCTGCCCTTGCCATTGGGCCCCTCTAGTCAAATACATTATAATTTGCATACAGATATTTGTATAGAAACCTAGGTGATGTGATGATGACTTGAACAGACAACGCACAGTCAGCAGCATAAGCACTTGGGCAGGGAACTGATGTTGTTTTGCCGTTGATTTAACATGGGTATCCCCTGTGAAAACACTTTGCACATTGCCCTTCGAGCGACACGTCAAAGTTGGACGTGGCTCTTCACCTACTATCACATATCTGTCTCCCTCTCCTGCCACTACTGATATCAGTATTGGATGGACACAAATAACTCTGACACCATTAGAAAAGTAAGGCTGTGGGTGAGAGTCTCCCTAACATATGTGCCACTCACACATGCACTGCAACCCTGAATCTTGGCATTACCCGGAGGAGCTGTATGTGAGAACGCAAATGTCCGAATCAGCTGGACCAAACTTTGTGCCACCTCCCCGGTACAAAATCTGTGTAACGTCCATCTGAGCCTGTGTGTGAACTGAGCAGGTCAGGAGAATTCACAGAAAGCAAGTGGGTGAGTTGATGACCTTTCTAACATGCGACTATGAGTTGTAAACAAATCACCGCCATTTCCGCAGCATACTTTTTGTGTCACGTACTGCCTCCTGCCCACTCTACAAAGTCGTCACCTCTTGCCTAAACTAGACAAAGTATTTCCAGTGGGTGAGAACACATCTGACACTGACAGTCTCCTGCTGTGTGCCAAACGTGTGACAGGGCACCTCGAGACAATGTCCAAAGTTCATATGAGAAAACAGCTCTATGTCATGTAGTTACAAAGGTGTAATCAAAATCTTATCAATACTGCCAATGAAACTAGATATCATCTTCTATTTCCCATTATGTAATATCATGACGTGGAGCAAATATCTTTTCCTGGCTTCAAAAGCTGCATTACAGCAAAGAAATGTAATAGTCTGAAATTATGTCTAAAGTGCAGATTTATTATTGTCTTAAACTTGTTGGCTTATCAACAACTTGTTGGCTTATCAACAACATCAACAAGACTTATCTTCTCTTGTAAAACTGTCAATTTCTGCAATCTCTGGCTACCTTCCAACAAAATTATTAGAAGTTTTATCCAACATGTAACACTCATGTCTATCACTTTGTTTTATTTTAGTCTTTCTGCACTTTAGTATTTTGTGCCTGCTAGGCAAATTAACCTTTTGTACTGAAGTGGTTTCAAACTGAACTGATTCTAACCTGTTGACTTTTGTGGATAAAAAACTTTTTCTTAACTTGTGATCTTACCTATTACTAAATGGATGAATATACCATTTTGAGTGGAGTTCATCACTTAATATCTCATCCAACACAACATCCAACCTGTAAAATTATACAGTTTTGTCAACCACAGCCTTGAGTGTGTTATCATCCTTTTTGTGTTTTGCTTCTGGCCTATCACCATGTTTCTTTTAACAAATTGTGGATTTTATCACCGTGGAGTTAAATTCTTCACTTGGTGGTTCAGCTCAGTCCACTGTGGTGTGTGTGTTCCTGTGGATAGGCCTCCTTTTGTACTTGGGGTAGCATTACAATGATGTGAACCTGCTGTTCAAACCACATGACTCATTACAACATTCACTGTGCCTGCCTATGACGTCGCCCTCAGATCTGCACCTAAACACTACCACACACACACACACACACACACACACACACACACACACACACACACACACACACACACACACACACACACACCTTAACATAACATTACTGAACAATGCACCTGAGTATTCAAAAGTTTACTTGAGAGACAATATTTTTCTAATCAAACCCTATTAGGTTTCATCAAAAAACAGGCTAACTCAGTGAAAACAGGGTCATTATAATTATTTGCCAGTTTTACTTGGCTCTCACAGCCTGCATCATCCTGAAAACAGGCAAACAGTCAAACCAGAGAATCACTCCTTTTGGTTGTTTCATTTGCTTAATTATCAGAGAAGGCATTTATACTACTCAGTATCTCACATGAGAATGAGGTGAATTTAAAAAAAAAAAAAAGAAAGAAAAAAGAAAAAAAGACAGAAAAATTAAACATTGAACAATGATTTGTATAGTTAAAAATTATTTTTCCCTCCTCACATCATCTTCCAACCCCCAAATATTATCTTGTGACTCCTTGGGGGTTCCCCAACTTGGAAAACTCCTGATCTAATATGAGACTGGAAAATAATGTCACACGATTCTTCCCTTATGCACAGTGGTTGATCTAATCATTATAACATCACTGATAAGTATGAATTACATGCACCGTATCTCTGTTACTCACGCACAAACAAAAATTAACATACATAATGTAGCACATGCTGGTTCTGAGATATCTAGAGTCTGTGTGTGTGTGTGTGTGTGTGTGTGTGTGTGTGTGTGTGTGTGTGTGTGTGTGTGTGTGTGTGTGTCTCCAGCCCCCAGTGACCCCTCTGTCCTGGTACAGCAGTGAGTTACTGATAAAGCTGCCAGCAGTCTTATGATGGAAACAGCCAAACAAAGGGAGCCAGTGTTGGAAATACGTCGTCTTGTTCTCTCGTACACACACACATACACACACTAGCGGCCACATAATACAGTTACACACAAATGTACGCACACATCTACATACATTAGGGCTTGATTTGGTTCAGTTCACTTCCATTTCAGTCAATTCAGGAAACAGATTTTATTTTGAGTTCAACAACTGGAAATATAACAACGTGGTTCTATTCAGTCTCTAACTGAATGAACATCATTATATCATCATCATGTGAAATCCTGCATTAAATTGCACTCTGAATGAACTGCAATCGAACTGTTTCCAACGATGGAGTGCACATGAAAAGATGTAATAGGATAATAATAGATACTTGATCAGCTTATGCAATAATTTAATTGTATGGGGCTACATTTCCCAAAACCACCCCCACGCTAATATAGTCCTAATATCATCACAAGACAAAGGACAAAGATGATGAGAGAGCACGTAGGTACATTTGGGAAACCATGCACCCTCAACGCGCGCGCACACACACACACACACACACACACACACACACACACACACACACACGTATAAGAATAGGTCACATTCAAATGTCCTTCTCACCAGCAGTGGGGCCAGAAGAGAAACCAGCCTCTTTGTTATTGACCCTGTTTGGTTTTACATGGAACAAATGTGTTCCTCTACACACTCTTTCACTCTCGTAGACACAGACACACATACACGACCACGAAACCTCTCGAAAACCGTATCACACACATTTTACAGAAAACCACACAGCCCAAAAGCTCACAAATCCACATGAGACCTAAAGCTAAAGCTAAATGGCTGGCAGTATATGATGGCACTACCAGGTTACCAGCTCTCACTACTTCACAGTGTGTTGGCTGTCAGAGTTGACATTAGCACATTAGCAATGTGATATACAGATTCATAAGTGAATTTTTTTTGCCCGGTCTGTTTCTCTATATATAACTGTGAAAGCAACTCAAGCAAATTTGTCAAAATATGGAAATGCTTAGAGCACGTTTACCAACATACCAACACTTCCCAGAAAATTCAGGAATACTTCTAGGTCAACAGCTCAGACCACATCTAATTTGAAAATGTCTAGGTTACCTCTAAAGCAGAGTGTATCCATCCCATACTAACTCAAATCAAAGACGCTTATTTTGAGACGCTGGTGTGCCTGTGAGCCACCCACCACCTCAATGAAAGGCAAGACACAGACCACAACCCGGTCAGTGCACTGCTGGCTTTGCTGTTGAACAGCTGTTTTCAAGCACAGGGTGGGAACCCAAAGGTGGGTAACATTCAGATAAAAATAGGACCCTCGCATGTTCTGGAGAAAATGGTACCAAAGCTGCTGACTATGCTATGTTATGATGTCAGTGACCTTCCTTGTTTCTGCAATGTGAGATACGCGGAATGAAACACAGCACAACGTTACAAATCATGAACTACTGTTAGGTTATTGTTAACCCATTTTATGTTGAATGTTGTTCAGGAGCCTAAACATGAAGCAAGGGTTTTCAAACTTTTCTTCTCAGCCCCGGTGAGAGTGGGTAATTGGACTGGGGCCTTTAAGTAAGTAAGGTAGACACATCAGCCACAGCCAAAATTTACCAATATTTGCCTGGATTTAATTTCCCACCTTGTCCTTAAGAGATATTACTAGGATGTGGGAAAAGACTGCATGATGTGATGCGTCTACACACACACACACACACACACACACACACACACACTCATCCATCCATATAGAGCCTACCCAGTCACGCAGCCTGCACATTCACATTTTTGCATTTACAATAAGACTCACAAAATATGTATGCAAACTTATTTGTGTTCGAATGCACATTTGTGCACACATGCATATGTACAATGCACAAAATTAATCTGTTAACACATTGGAGAGGTGAAATCCTTACTCAGACTATTGGCAAAGTGATCTCCTCATAACAGGCTTATAGCTGGGCCCATTGCCAGTGTTGATACGTGTGTGTGTGTGTGTGTGTGTGTGTGTGTATGCTCACTTAGGCAACAACAAAACAACATAAACCACCAAGGAGAAAGCTGCATTAAGTTCTTTTTGTTTCACAACACACTGCACACGCACACACAGCCTGCTTTGAGTGGTGAGAGAAGGAGAAAAAGCAAAACAGGGGGAGACAAGAAGGCAGACTATAAAAGAGAGAGTGAGGCAGCTTCGCTCCCATATGATCAATCAATTTTGCAATGACAGTTCTCTACTATTCTTGGAAACTATGTTTAGCTGCTCTCTTGCCTGGCACACTGTCAAAGACTGACTTCATTATACATTACGCTCTCTAGAAATTCATATTTCCTGTAAAATTATGACGTATGGCTCTAGAGCCATGTTTCTTTGTCTAGCAGTGTGGGAGCCAGTGCACTAATCAACTCAGCGTATGAAATTTAAAGATTCATTCTTTGTTAAATTCCAAATCAATACCAAGAGTAAGACATTACTGCAAGTTTCCAAGGTAGCTGATCAGTCACCAGCAGTTAGTGGCAACCGTCCCTCACAAACATGAATAGAAAAAAAAATGTAAAAGCATACACAGCAGTAAATGAGAATTGCAAAAGAATGGAACTGATTATCAGAACATTTCAGTGGGGTCCATATTTTGAACAGTGTTTACTTCATTAACAACGCTGGATTAAGTATGTTTGTTTTATTTTTAAACTGAGCAGTTTTTGAAACTTGCCCCAGTGCCATGATAGGTAACATTAAAAATGTAGCCAAATGCTTAGCTAGCTAATATCAAGAAACGTGGACAACTGACAGGAAAACAAAAATCTGACTTTTTCTCGGTCCATGCCCATCCAAACCCTGCGTCGTCTACATCAGACAGCAACGATACTGAGAAACGAATCTAAACCAAATGAGTCTCCCCAGCCTGCAAGGCAGTTTAAATCAGCTTGGCTTCAGGAGTTCCTCTGGTTATGTTATGACAAGGAGGCAATGCACTGCACCTTTTGTGCTCAAGGAGGCATTACATATTTGCAGTATTTATGTTTCTCTGTTATTTTTCTGCTGTTATCATGATACATAAGAAAGTGCAGAAGACAATGCAGACAACAGCAGACTCCACAAACAGGGAAGAGAAAAGGCAGAGTGAGGCAGCCCTAGGAGAACAGTGAAACACATACAGAGTAAGTGTGGACATGACATATATTTTAAATTATTTTCACATTGGATGTTTTTTTTTTTTGTTTTTTTTTTTTTTTTTTTGTCTGGAGCCCAGTATTTACAGATCATGCTCTTAAGTTTCTTTAGTTGCTAAGGAGCTAATACACCCTTGTAACAAACCATACTGTAAAGCCCTGAGGGGTCAAACCTGAACTAGAGAACAGGAATTAAAACACAGGGTGTGTGTCGACATACATGTTGCCTGAAATAACTGTGGTCTAATCTCTTGCTCGGGGAAGGTTCGGAATGTGTTTTGTTCTTATAAAGTTTGCCTTCAGCACAAATAGGCTATCAGCTACACAGCCCATAAAATATTTATACAATGACCTCATGCTTTCTGGCAAACTGAATAGTCAGAAGTGCACTGAAAAGGGAAGGGCATGGGTGCATTCAGTGCAGCTAAAACCTTGAAGTTAGCCTCAGAAATGAATTAAAGTGATCAGAATGAAAAATAAGCCATCAGGCAAGTGCTTGTAAATTTTAACTGCAGTGGCAGCAGGTTTGTACACAGTATTAGCCAATCTGGCTGGTAATTACATATTGTTCAGCAGTCCTATTTACTCTAACAGAAAAGTGTCTGGTGAAATAGTGAAAATATTAGGATAATGATAAAAAAAAAAAGGTTATTCCTTCCGCTCATAGTTATGAAACCGCACAATTCACTACCATAATCAACACAATTACTGTGGACTAGTTCTGCAAAATATGTATTTAATGACCTCTGAGAATAGTCAGGTATAAAGCAAAAGGGTAGGGCTGAGATTAGATAAACTTGTGATCTTTGGGATTATAAAAAGGATATCACCATAATCAAAATTGACTTTAGGCTACTAAAGGAAGCATCACAAAATGATAAGATCGACAGATAGGAGCTTTGGCTAATTTAGATAAAAAAGAAATGACTAAACAGAATTGTAAACTGGCAGATCTGAACTTTAGAGTAGCCACATGTTAGAGAAAATGATCCCTTGATCCCCAGAACGTATTATAGAGCTGAATGGAGAATTGGAAGAGGTGCGCTCCAAGGTAATGTTATTCTATGATTTCTCAACCATTCGCGTAGAAAAACAAATACATTGGAGCGCACAAAAAAGGGCAGCAAAAGCGTTCACAATAGCCTGTGCTCTGTGTGTCTGTGTGTGTGCACAGCAAGCAAGCAAGACAAAGAAACCCCAAAACTCCAGGCAGAGTAGCATCCTTGTTGACAGGGACAATTCAACCCAAAATACACACCAAGGACCACTTCTGTTTACAGAGACGGTTGTCACCCTAGAAGCAAAAACATTTCGCTAAATATTTTACCAAGACTGTGCTGGCAAACAAACAAACAAAAAAAAAAAAGACTGTGACCCATCGACAGGCAGTGGGGATGGTTTGTTTACACCGAGCTAGCGATCCGGCTAGTCCGCTAACATAGCAGCCACATCCGAAAGAAGCCAGACAACTCTTTTGTTGAGCCTGTGTGTACACTGACAGCTTCCCACATCAACACACCTGCCTTTACAAAAACCCAATACCACCTCCATACATGTGAAAATGCCCCGCCGAGGAAGAACAGAGGTGTGCTTTCCTCCTGCCTAGCTACCACTGGCTAGCAGATTACGCTCCTCTGTTGTTTTGACAGCCAGAATTAGCCGGATAGCAAAGCTGCTAGCTGGCAGGTTAACGAAAAGCGGGACGCTGGCAAAGTCCCAGGCGAAAATGAAGTCCGAAACAAGAAAGCGAACACAACAAAGGGTCCCTACAGAGCACACGGTCAGCTGGGTTTATTCACCTGGTCCCCTGTCGCCTGAAGTCGGCTCTGTCCTGCGGGGTTATGTGTTGTAGTATCGCCAAAGAGTTGCGGACGCCTGGCCGTTCCCCGCCGCTGTCTGCTGCCTTCTGAAGCCAGAGCAGACTGGACTCGCGACGTTGGAGCCAATCTGCGCGTGACGCCCCTCGCATGAGCGCCAGGCAGCCAATCCGATCGCTCGCACGGCAACAGCTGACCAATGTGTGTGTGGGTGGAGGGGGGGGGGACCAGGACTCAGGAACAGGAAGAGACATTTCACAAGTTTAGTCAACACCTATATTTTGGGAGTTGTAGTTTCTACTCATTTGGTCAAACTTCTACGGCGTTAAAGTGATTTCTCTTCTCTTTCTTAAATGCAAAATCAGGCAAAAATAACCAGGAGAGAGCAACATTATCCATATAAAGGAGCACTGGAAGGATGCCAGCTTACAAAAATGAATTGTCATAAACATTTATACATTTACATACAGTATATAAGGGCCTAAAAATGTCCCCTATTCCACAAAAGACACCTATTACAAACATGTAAGATTCCAAAACATATAGCACCTGTCCCAGTAGTGATAGTAGAAGTAGTGGCAATATTAGCAGTAGTGGCAGTGGTAAGTAGAGATATCAGCTTTCAAAAATGGAGAGAGAAAGCCAGAAATAAAAAAGACAATAAAAGTAGCAGTAGTAAGCCTAATTGTTGTTGTTGTTGTTGAGAATCAGAAATCAGATACTTTATTGATCTCGTAGGGGAAATTGGGTCAGTTGCAGCTGCTCAAATTCTCACCATGAATACACAGGGATATGGCACTGTTGAATTGCTGTCAAGGTGTAAATTATTGCACAGTTAAATGGTTAAATACACAGTTAAACAGTTACATAGTCTGTTAACTCAGTTGTTGTGTTGGTTTTGGTATCCCTGTTTGTAGAACCTTGCCATATATACACAAAAAAACAACAACTATAAATAAAGCAGTTGTGGATGATATGACAGCGCCACCCTGTTACCACTGCTACCTACTGTAAATGGGATTTGTCAGCATGCTGGGAGCTGGGAGATATAAATGACTCCACGTGTTGTACTCAGAATCACACCATCGTCTGATCACCCGCTCTCCTGGCATGGAACAACCTGCCTGCTCCAGTCTTGGGTGTGCTCTGCCAGAACACACACACACACACACACACACACACACACACACACACATACACACACACCCTGTTGGACTGCAATTACAGCCACCAGTGATTGCATGTAAATGGATTTATTGTGATGCAAGGCTGGGTCAGCGGGGTGTGTTGGTACAGCAAGGTGCCAACGTTAGTCTGGTTAGTCAGATGACAGGTTTGAGGAGCTGTTTCCACACTGCTGAAACAGGTTCAACTGTGTTGCCCAAAAACAAAACAAACAAACAAAAAAAAAAACAGACAGAGCTCAGAATTATCCTGTGGAGCACATGGATGCAGAACGTGTGAACACCAATGCTGGAAAAACACAATTGAAAATCGTTGCTGGGTGTTACTGCGGTGGCCTTCTTGGGCAATCCACTCATCATACTTTACTTGCTTAGGTGGAGTTAATGAACGGTATAAAGGCAGGTGAAATACACATTTTTATTGTGCCGTGACTGAGGTGATATAATAAACTGCTTTACTGCATCAGGGTTTCATTCAGAGCAAGTCCACATAGTTATTTAAGAAATTAAAGTGTGGAAGAGGACCATCACTCATCTGGTTCAAGTGGTTTCAATTTCTCCTCTTGATAATAGTGATGAAAGTTTTTTGATAAAAGTTTTTACTTCCTTGCACTGCATTTCGTTGCTGTTTCCAGTGGTTTATTCAACACACGCAAACCTGAGATTGTTGTCATGCATGTGCAATTTCATCACCACTAAAAACTGAAATGCGGCACAGAGTAAATTAATTTACTCTGTTTTGAAGCTTACCTTTTAATGCCTCTGTGTTTCCAGGATTGTGCCATGGGGCGTTTTTTGTTTTGGGTGCTTTGTGCTCTTGATGCAAGCTGGCTCATAACATCCACTAAACATGCACACAGTGCTGTAAAGAGCCAGTATGGATCGTAGTGAACTGAATTACCACAGACGCGCACAGACATGAACCTACTTGTTAAATTAAAAAATATAGTAAAATATCTCATGCTTAAAGAGTGAGCATGCTTGTATTTTTCTGTATTATGCAGCTTTGTGAAGAAGTTAAGTCAAGGTTTTTTTTTTCTTACAGTAAATCAGTTAACCTGGTTGGCACACGCGCACACACACACACACACACGTGTGCACACACAACCTGAGCACTTACACACATCATTACCAGCCAATGAACCCTAACCCTAACCCTAACCCTAACCATCTACCTTGACATGTCTGCTAGACAAACCATCCAACATCTTGTCTCAGTCTGGGTAAGTCGTAAAAACAGGATTTTTGCTCTACCACACATTTTTTTCCAACACATTTGCCCTAAAAATTTTCTTTAACTTTCTATGACATTTACTTTAATTGTCATTTTTCTGTGCACATTCCTTCAGGGTTAGAGAATATGGTAACAGTCATGGTAAACAGAAAGGGTGATAGTGAGATAGCCATCAGAAATGGAAACTAGATAATCCAGCTCCGCGGTCAACTTGTCATTTGTCAATATGACTGTGTGCTCACGTCATGCGCTGCATTATCGTCTACAACTGTCAGTTAAGTGTTTACAAAATGAGTCAGTATCTCATGAGGGAAATATGAAAACACAAAGTTTGATAACCACATATCCTCTGGCAGCTTGTTCAAAAAAGACATGGCCCGTTGGTGTTCAGTGACTTTTCACCTACTTTTTCTTTACCTGTGAATCTAGCGAGGAAATCTAGAGGACCTTCAACTGTATGCAGCTCCAGTAAACAGATGGCGACGGGAACACCAAAGTTGGCAGAATGTCATGGTTTGTTTGCACAACCTTGATTCATGGTTGCATCATGTTCACATTACTGAGCCGACATTTAAATGTTTCTTTAAGCTTTGATAACACCAACTGCAGCTAAAAAACAAGACCTGGCCTGTAGCTGTGCAGAATATCTGACATATAGAAGATCCAGAGTGTAACATCTGCGCATTGCTGTCTTTTTTCCGCAATTAAACAAAAATAATAACTAAGATGGTAGTATTCCTGTTACCACCTTCCTGTCCAGCATTTGAGATTTCTGTTTTTTGTTTCAGACACAAGAAACCAGATTAAAGATGATCAAATAAGTATTCTCTTTTACTCTGCTTTATTTGTTGTGTGTATGCAGAAAAATTGAATAATTTAAATTGAATTAAATTTTAAAATTACATAATTGAAGAACTACAAATAAAGAGGAAGGCTTTGAAGTCAGTTAGGTCTAATCCAGCTTGCTTTATTAATTTACGTCATTTCCTCCAATTTACAAGAGACATCCCATGCTTCATTGGCCGGTAATGATGTGTGTAAGCGCTCAGGTTGTGTGTGCGCACGTGTGTGTGTGTGTGTGTGTGCGCGTGTGTGTGGGTGAGTGGCTGAGACGCTGGCATCCCTCCAGTTCCCACAGGTCACAACAGGTGCGTCTTACCGCCTGTCAGGCTACATCTGACATCTGGTGTGTGTGTGTGTGTGTGTGTGTGTGTGCATCACATAAGCACCTTATGGCAACTCGAGTGTATGCATGCTTAGTATGGGAGGCCCCGGGGGAAATGACTGTTCTAACCAATCTACACACACCTCACACTCACATCAGACCTACCCTGTTCATAGAGACCCTCAGAAAACTTGAACCATATGAAAAAAGAAAGAAAAAACATGAAGTGGAAACACTAAAGTGTGGTTTCGTTTCACGAGAACACACACAACCGCAGCGACGTTTTAAAACATCTGCTGTTTCCATTCTTGTAGCAGGCTGGTGAACCTACAGACCAGGCTTTAACGGTCTCCTCCTCACGTGCACTTTGATGGTATCGGGCATGTTTAGAAGCAGAGAATCAGATTTTTGGACGCCAAGCAAATGCAACACTTGAGTTAGTAACAGAAACATGTATTTCTATATTGATTTGGCATATGCCCTTGTCAGCATATGCCAAGGTCAGCATTGGTTTGAATGTTGGACTGTGCAATAACTAAAGGCTACAAGTGAATCTGTGTGCTTCAGTGGAGTCTGTTCTGATTTGTCTTGATCCTGACATGCACTGGACAGGCTGCCTGAAGAGGCTCATGCGTATTTTCAAGCATAAAACACAGTTCATAATCTAAATGGCCACAATCTGTCTGCTAGGAATGGGATGGAAACCACAGATGTAGCACTGAAACTGTGGCAACACCCGTGGCGAAAGCAGCCACACCGACACACATAAGGCTGTGACATTAGGGGAATGGTGGGGGGTTTTAAGTGACAAGTGCTCACATGAATACCAACAAAGTGATGAGCTTCAACAACATGAGAGTGAGAGCACAGAAAGCAGAAAGGTGAGAGAAAAATAAATAAAGGAAGAGAAAACAGGCCACAACAAAGGGGCTTCATATGATTTACTGTGTGCATAAATGATGTTAAATGTTCTAATAACCATACAGATGCATAACTGGTAACCCTGTGAAGTCTGGTTTCCCTTGACTTTCCACTTTAGTAGATTCAAAGTTAGAAAAAACATGAATATTTTGTATCTGCTGGTTGTAATGCTTTATTGAAGCTACATCACACTTAAATTGAGTGAAATACTCAAACCCAAGATGGCATTGTTTTATAGCTGCAGCATTACATCAAATAGAAAATATCTATATGTCTTGTGCATCATTTTATACACATTTCACTGTAATTCAGCAGGACATGTTTGGGATCTTTGGAAACCTGTGGATGATCGCTAGAATTTAAAATAGTTTGGTGGGTTTGAACCGAGCTCGGATGTGCAGCATTGCATTTGTAATAATGAGCTCACCGACGGGCACGTCAGGGCTGAGGACAATGGACAGGAGTAGGTGCAGCACATGGGAGGAGTGAGGAAAGAGATCCAGACACAAACAGAGAGACAGAGTGAGAAACATAAACAGGTTCAGAGCAGCATACCTCTTGATACCACCACACCCCATTCTCTTACTCAAAGGTAATGGAAAATTTCACCACCATGTTACATAGCCTTTATCTACGCTTGGTTTTTCCTAAGAACCCAAATGCAGACACAAGGTTAGAGGCAAAAGATAAGGGTTTACTGAAGGATGAGGGGGGGTTGATGATGTTGGTATTGATGAGAGGCTGGCTGGAGTGGAGGAGCAGGGAGACAGTGAGGGGTGGTGGGGCCAGGCTGAGCAGACAAGCGAGTAAGTTGACGAGCAGGCAGGCTGAAGTGGCATGAGTGGGCGAGGAGACACGCTGGGCAGAGGGCGCGAGGGGGCCGGGACACAGAGGAGCACGCTGTGAACAGACATGAGGAAACACAGAGAATGTTACTCAAGTATAACTGGACGCAGGAGCAGCCGAGGGAGTGACTGTCACGGGTGTTGGCACAGGGATCTGGTGTTCAGCTGGTGGAAAGCCGGGGGTTCTTATCCTAGGGAGTTGATGGAAGACAGGCGTGGAGGTGAAGCAGGAGCCAGGGGAGAGAGAGAGGGAGAGGGAGCCACACCCATACCACACACACACACACACTAACAGACACAGAGAAAGAGACAGGAGAAGGAGCAGACACAAAGGAAGAACACTCTGTAATTGATTAGTTGTGTGTCATTTGCAACATGTATAGTGGATCGAAGCACATTTTTATTGACAGGTCTTAACATATTTATGTAACAGGTTTTTGCTTGTTATATTTAACTGTTTTGATTGTTTGTTTTTAACTCAATATCTTATGTAATTGTGTAGAATATATCCCATAGCTTACTGTAATAATATTGTCTGTAATTTACACTAATAGATGCATTTATGGTCCTATAAGGCACTTGAGATAAAAGCAACCACCAAATGACATACCATTCGAAAAGTGCGGTTCATAATTACTGTTAATTGGCACTCTGAAACTAGACTAGTGTCATGTCCTTTCTTCATCTGCTGCTTTTAGCGGTGAAGAAATTATGCAACAGGCTTCATCGAGTCACTTTTTGCATTGCCTCTGGTGTCACCGTTAAATTTTCATACAGTTTGCAAAAGGGGCTTTGGGATAGCGGCGTTAATGGATTTCATTTGCAAGTGTCCAAGCTGAAGTTTCATATTTTCATTTTGCAGTTTGCATGAGCCCTCTTTCAGGTGCTTAGTGTGTTTTTTGCATTGTCAAGAGCCACCTGAATACCCAACAGCTCATTCTGAAGTTGACATTTATATGCACTGGATAACAGCAAAACTCTTACCTAGCTGAAGACCTTGGCATGAAAAACAGGGTAGCCTATGTTTGTGACAAATGACATCAGGAATCTCAGGTTGCTCTTTGTACACAAAAAGCATATTTATTATGTATTCTTATGTTCTGTGCACTGGTGTCTCATTTATGTTATGAATGAGTACTCTATGTATTGTTTTGGTATTTTATACTGCATGTACTGTGTCCATATTTTGTCTCTTTTTATGCATGACAGTTTCTCTGGCTAGTGAAAATATCTCCTTTTCTCTTCTCTTCTCTTCTCTTCTCTTCTCTTCTCTTCTCTTCTCTTCTCAAATGAAGCATGCGTTTATTCTATTTTATGATGAACTATTCCTCTGCCTCCTAATAATAATAATAAAAAAAAAAAGTATTCACCTGTCTTCTGTTAAAACTCCTAACCGCCTGGCTATTATTTGAAAGTAGACAGAGAGAAAAGGTTTCTACTGAGAAGGTTTCACACAGGGCTGGGGGAAACCATTTACTGAAGCCTCAGATTTAAGATTGCAGCTGCTCAGAGAGTAAATCTTCCTTGTGCTGGTTCATTGAAAAAGTTTCAAAGATATTAGTGCGACTGAACGCTGTATTATTGACCTGGAGACTGCACTTTCAACTTACAGCGAGTGCCTTTGCCACATCTGCTTGACGGCCAAAGGAGATATTCTGATTTACTGGGACTCAGCAGGGCCAATCTGCTCCAGCCAAAGCTTGTAGAGAGCTTATCGATGGATGGGCTTATGAATAAGCGACTGAGCTTTTGTGTTTGACGTTTGTCTGTGAGCTGTGTGTGAGAAAGAAAGAAAGAAAGAAAGAGATGGAGAAGAGTGTGAGGCAAAGACAAAGGGACAGAGACACAGCAAGAGACTGTGTGTGTGTGTGCGCGCGCATGTGAGCGAGAAAACAAGACTTTGAGAGAAAGCGAGGCCGCGTCTCCTTCCCTTCAGCTAATCCAGATCAGAGAGTTGGCCCACGCACATCTTAACTGCAACAGCTGCTGCCTAATCCACACACACATACATACACACACACACACACACACACACACACACACACACACACACACACACACACCATATGCAAGCTCCCACTGTTGTCGTCATAGACCCTTAATATGATCAAAAGCCAGAGTAGCATTGTCTCATTGAAACTTGGCTGAAATAACTGGTTCTGTGAGTCCTGATGTGTTGCAGCGCAGCGTTTCTGAAGTGGTGGGGGAGGATCAAAGAATCAATCACTTGTCCTCACAAATATCTTAAATCAGGAAAGAAAATCAGGTTGTGACTTCTTCTTCTTGTTCTTGTTCTACATCTGCCCCAACACACAGAGCGGGTCGTGTCCAGACTCTGCTCAGTCATGAGACAAGGCATGGAGATGTGTTGTGGTGCCCTCCAGCTTCTGAACAACAGTCTGACTGCCTACATAATTAACCAGGCAGCACTTAACCACCAGCGCCATCCTGATGTCACCCACCTCTGCTGCTTCCTCCTGTCTGCCGGCTCCCCTGGCCTCAAAGGAGTTCACCCAAAATACATAAACAGATATTTTAACACTTAAAGGAATACCCCGTGCCTTGAATTTGTGGCAAATGGATACACTGCACCAGGACTGAGACAGACTGAGACAAGATGTGTGATACCATTTTCACCTCTCGATGTCCAGTGGTTTAGTTCCTAAGGGGAGCATTTTGTGTTAGGTTAGCATAAAGACTTGAAGTCTATGGGTGCCCAAATGTTGGAGTATTTCTTTGACTCCTGGTGCAACGTATCCGTTGGCCCTGAATTTGCACTCATTTGAGGCAGACAAGTGAAGTTTGTTCATGTTCCTTGGCAAGAAATAGTTCCCAATGAAACCGATCACCCCTCTGTGTCACTGTTTTTGGAAAGAGTTGCTGTTTTTGAGTTTTTCGCCACAAAAGAATTCCTATCCAGTTCCGTTCTGCTGGGGTGACGGCTGGAAACATCAAATCACACTGAAACCAGATGGATCGTTTGCACCGAGGGTAAGTGTAAAAAGTACCTTTAAAGACACCAGTGGCTCGGTGTCCCCTCGGTGGGCTCTCTAACCGTGATGTCCCCGGGATCAGCGGCTCCACAGGTCTAAGCTGTGGAGAGCAAGATAAGGGGGATGTTTACAGCCATGCCCCGGTGTGCAGGGCGTCTGCAGCCGAGATCACCGAGCACCTGAGGACACACTGGTCACACTCCAAGGTGGAGAGCACAATATTATTTTTCCACCAACTGCCTCTCCTGAGGGCCTGTAAGGTACTGACAATATTATGTACAACGGATTTCTGTTTTCTTTTTCTTTGACATTTCTTAAAGAAAATCCCAAAATGTTTTTTGTTATACTGCTCAGGGCTTCCATACAGTTGAGTTTATCTTGTAAAAAAAAAACAAAAAAAAAAACAAACATTTTTTTTTCATAATAATCAGATTATTTGTTAAAATTAACAGAACATGATCACAAGGCTGAGGTTGTTTTGTTGATGCTTGTTTTTTATCCCAAGCCAAGTGGAACATTTAAGTGGAAACCTACAGTGTGTTTGTTTCTAATCCTGTAAAACACGTCAGTACGCACATCTTCCAGTTCAGTTATGGAAAATCACATATTTTAATATCATTTAGTTATGAAATAAATCAATAACTACAACATTGCGAGTCACCATAATCTTGTTGGTGTTTTTAGTCCATAATTTATAATTATTTAGACAAGTGATGCAACAACTGTAAAACTAATTTCAGCCTTGTGATCCTGTCCTCATGATGAAACAAAGTTGCATAATAATGAGAAGTGATCCTATGACAGTAAACAAAGACGTTATTATTATGAGAGAGGATCTTGTTACCATGGGAAATTTTTTTTTCTTCCAGAGATGAACACAGTCTAATTAGCGGCTTCACCGCAGCAGATGGCCATCAGGTGAAGAGGATTAGACAAACACACTAGTCACACTTTCACTGCTCTAATCTTTGAGTAACACACAAATGCACTGACACACAAAACACATGCACACAAAATGTAAAATCCCATAATACCATGCTAATGTAATTACAGTCTTTGTAAAAAAAAAAAAAAAAAAAAAAAAAAAAAAAAAAGATTAGCTGCATCCCTGTTTTAGCCTCATCTATTAGATGAGAAAGCACAGAGACTGAAAAAAGACAGACACACAGTCATTTCTGTGTCAGGTGAGGAGGATTACATCGAGATAGTAGGTGGGTCATGCTGTTCTGGTCAGCAGCCTAATCCAGTTATATTAGTAGTGAGTGGGTGAAATGGAGCTCATAAGGTCAGTATACAGAGGAGTTTGGATACGATGATGTTCAGCACTCAATAGAAATCCTGTTGTTGTTGTGCAAAGCCACTAAAGTGGGTTAAAGTTTGTCACCGTTGTAGAGCAGAGTTCATGTCATTTATTTATTTATTTATTTTTGTGGCGTTGAGTTGCATAGAGAACAGTGGGGCTAGATATTAACTGGGGAGCAACTGTTCAGAAGTGGGACCAGGTGGACCAAAACACCCATGGACAGGAAGAACATCACCAGTCACCAGGATGATTCCTCAGATGATCCAGTCGTCATCTGAGGAAAAATGAACTGTACCATGTTGACGTTGCAGTGTTGCATGTGTAGTGCATGAAACCTGGGGACTTTTTGGCCTGGTGGTGGCGCTGTGGTGGGACAATCATGTTTATATTCAAAATGCCAGATCGTATTGTCAAAATCCATCACTCCCCCAAGTTTTGTCCCACAAAGGCAGCAGGTTCTCAGAAAGTAACCTGTGACCGATGGACAAATAAAGCCCTGTCCATAGTCCTGTCCCTGAACTTTAATCATGGCTCGACCACAAGATGAATAATCATTTTTCACCTCCCTGCGACTTTAATCACTGAAGTGCTCGGTAGGCGTGTGCGTCTTTGTGCGTCGCCCTGAGACACACACATGTTCATATTTCAGCAGAGGGGTCGGGGTGCAGGAGCAGCCAGGCCCCCATGCAGCAGGAAGGACAAGATGGACATCCATCAAGCAGGACAGGGACAATCTGGAACCATATGGCAAGTGCACATGTCTGTGTAGACATACACACACACACTTGCATACACCAACACTCGCTCAGATGTCAGAGACCAGATTGGCAATTCCAAACACATTTAGAGACGTCCTTCATCACAGGAGACATGAGAAATTATAGCAGAGACAAAACAGGAAATGGGCATGAGGAATCAGAAGGAACATGCAAATGTGCTGAAAATGAATGAATCCAAATAAATAAATAATTAATCATCACATCTGTGAGATGAAGAAGACAATATGTGCTTACAATCATCACTATATCTTTAATATTTTACTTTTTGAATGGGAAAGGACAATACATACATATTATACACGCAATCAGACTTAATATTCAGCATGAAAACATTCTGATTATCTGATCATACTGATATCAGTATTAATATCAATAGTGATCATACTGACAAGGATACAATGTATGTATGGTGTGTCGCTGTCATTGGATGGATTTGACTTTTAGAATGGAATGATACAAGAGAAAATGGCAGACGTGTAAAGTTAACCAGATTGAGCCAGTTTTAATCCTGAAACTGAGATCAAGTTCTGCTTGAGAAAGTGCATTCACTTTTCTTAGGGAAAAAAATAATAGTTTACCTGTCTGGTTAAGGAAAAAGTGAACAAATATCTGTATTTCATGATATAAATCACATATCTATGAGCCTTAATAATCGTTATGGAAGTATTCTGATTACCTAGTGACATTAGAAAAATCAGTTTTCTCTTCCCACAGAGCAGCTGGAGTTTAGAAGAGCTGCCACTTAAAAAGAAAAAAAAAATTCCCTTGTGTTGTTTTGAGCACAGATGATATCAACATTTCCTCAGAAGCCTCACCACCCCAAAAACGAAAAAAAAGAAATCCTTCCTGCTGAGCGGAAAGTTTTAGTGCTACAAAGTTTAGCTGCTGTTCTGAGAATTTCATCGGTTTGGGTTTCGCTGGACGGTTGTGTAACGTGGTCTAGACGTGGTTCCAGATAATTCCCTCGGTATCAGTCTGAAACGGTGACACCGCAGTGGTTGTGAGGTCATGTTTGCCTCATACTGAATGTCAGCGTGCAGCTCTTTCATAAACTGTTAATTTGACCGTCAGTTTTGCATCAGTGTCGCCAAGTCAAATCCATTTGAAACAGCTTCAGTCAATCCGGTTAGGTTTAAAGGTTTTCGATGCAACATGAGGTGATTCCAACATATCAGATCTTGTATTCTGAGATGTTTGCTAAATACAAATACTGTATATTTTCCATGACAGATAACTGATAACGTGCTGAAATACCTGTTGTTTCAGTCAATGTCTGTATTTGATTTGATCTGCTTGCATCTTCTTTTAGAATACTTTGCCTCCAAACACTGATATGTAGGTCAAGATAAACTAAACATCTTATTCCATTTATGACTCCCATAATTTAAATTTAATAACGTCATTTTTTATTCAGTGCTGTAATAGTGTTCTTTGTAATACCCTCCTGAACTTGGAGTCATTTTCCAAAACACCCAGTGAATGACAAAGACTTGGCTGTGGCTGCCCGGTTAAAGGGGGACAGCGTGAATTACGTCGGCCGGGATCAGACTTTCCAAAAACACTGCAGCAGAATCAAGAACAGAACAAAGCCTCATTATCGAAGACTAGTTTATCAAAAAGAATACACAATAATACTCCGGTATAAAACATAGAAAATGAAAAACAATAATAAAATATACTTTCTTTTCTGACCTACTTTTTTTTTTTTTTAAGTAGCCCATAATAAATTGCAGTCTTTTCTTCTGTTTTGTTCCCATTTAGTTTTCCATGCTCACACATTCATTTTTTCCCACTACACATTCAGTCCTCTTCTGTTTGCTTTGTCCTCTTTGTAATTAACGGTGTCCATGTCACATGAAACTGATTGGATTACAAAACAAAAAAATTACAATATTCTGGACTCAGAAGCTGTACACATTGGTGATACAAGAGGAGTCTCACGGTAAGGATTCATTTCAACGATTTTGGGCAAAGTGGATGGATATCGTTCCCCAAAAAAGGGAACAAAGTGAATTACAGGATCAAAAATCTCTTCAGATTATTCTAGGCAACAATACGACCCTGTGTGATATCAGTGACATTCAAATGATTCATGAGCAACGATTTGAAATGATGAAATTGCTTTTAGTGGAAGGAGGGATTAGCAAAAACAGGCCAAAAAGCCTTTGCAGGATACAAATTGGGCTATAAGGGACAACAGCATCATGAAAAATGAAGCTGAAGGTAAAGTCTGTCATCGACGCTGCCTCACAGCACTTCTACCTGCGCGCCGCGGGCGTTATCGTTGATCTAACAACATGAGATGACAGCGTCCACTCAGAGCGATCAGAGATGCTGTGACACGGCCCTCGCGGGGAGTTCATTAAGGCCCGTGCATTAATCTCACTTACGGAGGTTCGCACACTCCACTGTCATGATGAAGGTCGTGGAGTTGGACTCCCGGAGTGAGCTGATTATGTTTGAACTGCCATGAAGCGTCAGGATGCTCCTCCACGGCCGGGGGGCTTCATTAATCAACGCAGGCCGACTTATCAGGGCACAGGCATGAACCGGCTGAAGAGCTGTGCTCCACAATGAGATAAAAAAACAACAACATACCTGCTGGCACTGTTTATGCTATTAAAGCCCTTGGTTAACTAAAAGATAGGTAGGTTTTAGACATATTTAGTAAAGATAATAATATTTGCCCCCCATAAAATGGAGTTTTGGAGCAGAGCTCTTCAGCTGGATATTCGCCTGCCTGTATTATTGTTGATAAGCTGCTTTCATGACCAGGTGTGCAGCTTTGTTGGTATCAGTGAAACCGTCCCTTTTGTTTTGCAGGATGATACAGAATCCTCATCCAAAGTTGTGTTCACTCCTCTTGCTTCTTTTCCCTTTTTCTCTCCGTTCTTTCAATTCATCCTTTTCTCCTTGGTTCCCAAAATAAGTGATTCCTCCTCTTCTCTCGCTCTCAAACGTCTTTTTTAGTCTGGAATTTTCTGCAGCTCTGGTCATGCATAAGAACTCAGTGCATGTGTGTTTGTGTGTGAGTGTGTGTGTGTGTGGGCGTGAGGGTGTGTGAGTGATGTCAGTGCAACTCAGATACACACATGCCAGACTTTCACTTCCAAGGTTAAAGCTCAAAAGTTTAGTGAGTTAAATGTGGTGACATCACTTTGTGTGTGTGTGTGTGTGTGTGTGTGTGTGTGTGTGTCAAATGTTTCCCAACGCCAAAGGGCTGTTATGACTTGGGAGATGCCTGCCTGAGGGCAAACAACGAACAAACAAACAAACAAACAGAGCAAGGCATTATGGGTCCAAACTGTGTGTGTCAGGTTTGTTGCACTGTAGAAGTCTCTTTAAATTACAATCAAGAGTTCTATGTTTGTTTATTTATTATTTACTTATATATTTATTTCATTTCTAGTTTTGTAGTTACCATCTCACACGAGTTGTATGTGTCCATTTTTTTATGAATCATTCCTTCAGATCTACTCAGTCCATTTATTTTGTTGCTATAACTCTGTCCTTATATTCAATCGTCCTTTCTTGTGCTACTCAAACTTGTTTTCTGTGTCCTTCCGCTCCTCAGGGTTGTGATCAGGATATATTGCAGGAGAGCAGAAACCAATGGTGCAAGGGCAAGAAAATATGAGTTTCCATTATGTATTACTGCTGTGTTGTCTCAAAAATGTCGAAAAATCTCTTTTCTTTTCGCTTCCTAGCTTTTATCCATCCTTCCCTCCCTTCCTGCTTATCGGTGTGTCGATCCTTCTACTATTAAAACTCAAATTCAGCATTTTCAGGATATTTTTTAATGGCAAAAAACCACAACATCCACTGGAAAATGGATGTTATGTGTCCAAATGATCCTGAACACAACCCTGACGTCTATCCTACACCCTTCCTTTCCGTCACTCCTTCATCTCCTCCTTCCTCCCCACCCGTCCTCCCTCTCCTTCCTTTTTCATCTCCGGCCATCCTTCCGTCCCTCGTCGAGCTATTTGCACACAAACTGGTCCACGAGCGTCGTGCAGCGCTTGCACTTGACGTAGCAGCACCAGTGGAACTTGCAGTGGCAGCGCTCGTGCTTGTAGGTCTTGAACTGGTCGTAGCCGCGGCCGCAGCACATGAGCTCGCAGCCGTCCATGCCCTCCGAGGTCTTGTTGCACAGGCGCCCCTGCGTGCCCAGGGAGCCCGTGGTCTCGTTGCGGAGGCAGTAGTCGGGGCTGGGGTCGATGTAGACCAGGTCCTCTGGGGTCGGGGCGTTGAAACGCTTGTCCACCTGCTCCAGCTTGCCCTGGATGGGACGGAAGGAGAGAGTCAGATACTGATGCTTAATCTCAGCTGGCAAGAGCTGATAAACTACAAAAAATGCCTCAAACAGGTCTTCGTCAAGGCTTTAGAAAGAGGCAATACGAGTACTGCCTCAATACAGAAAATACAGAAAAAACAAAAACAAAAACACAAGACATTACACAGATGATCATACATAAACATTGTGAATGAAAAATAGGTACCTAAAATGAAAAATGAAAATTGCCTGCCAAGACAGTTATGTAAATTTTTCACTGAAATGTGTCACCATACTCGTTTTCAGCACTATTTAACCCCGACTTTCCCTTAAATTTCCCCTTAAGTAGGTTCAAAGATAGATTTTTTCCCCATATGATGCAACAACACCACATACATATTCCGTATCTGCTGGCTGTAACGCTTCACTGAAGCCACATCACACATATATTGAGTTAAATATTCAATGCCAAGATGCCATTGTTCTGTGGCTGCAGCATTAGATCAAATAGAAAATATCTACAGGCTTCGTGCATCATTTTATACACACTTCCCTGTTTGGTGTCTTTGAAATCTGCTAGAATTTAAAATAATGTTCTGTGGGTTGAAATGAAGCAGCATGCACTTGTAATGATGAAACCACCAGCGGGAGCAGCACAGTCAGGTACTGTGCATCAATTTAAAACTTGCTCACTCACTTACGTTGTGAGTCCAGCTTGTAATTCGCCATGAAATACAACATAACTCAATATAACGGAGACATTTAAATGTTTCCAGTCAGTGTTGGAGGGCAATTTCAGATCTGAGGAGTAACATAACTACATAACAGTGTGACATACTATTAGTGTAAAGTATCATCATCTTTTTTCATGGCGTTTCTGTTTTAGCAGACAGCGAAAAATGGAAGGGAAACAAAGGCAACGGGGTCATTTTGCTCTGAGAGGTGTTACTGAAGTGTGACATTATTGTGGTAGCTTTGTTTTATTGGAGCAGCTCGCAACAAAACAGGAAAAGCTGGGAGAGAGGTCAGCTTCGGCTTAACCTTCACATGACTTATGGAGGAGAGGGCAAGAGGGGAGCATCACAGCAGATTTGGTTGTGTAGGGCAGAGCAAGTAAAGTGTGAAAATTAAAGAAATATTGAGCCATTACAGCTGGAGATGACCCTGGTGTTCTTTCAGTGAATGTAACCATCATGCTCGGAGAGGAACCTAAAGCTTTCAGTCACTGTGTTACGTAAAGAATGTATTATAGGAGCTGTGTACCTTGCGTCCGATGCGCATGGCGGCGGCACTGTCGTACTTCTCCTTCAGGAACTCGCCGACGCGTCTGAAGTCGGCCAGCTGGAGCCAGCAGGTCTTCAGGCTGCAGGAGCCAGAGACTCCATGACACTTACAGGCCACGTTGGCTAAATTATACACCGCCTGAGAGAGAGAGAGACAGAGACAGAGAGACAGAGAGTGTGAATATGCACGTGTGGAGTATGTGATAACTGCACAAAAAATGAGCTTGAGACAGAGATGTACTTTATCTTCAAATGTGATAAATACAATTACATCAGACAGGAATACTTTAATAAATTTAACTTACGAATCCCCAACTTCCCCAAACTATACAAACATAAAAAAACATGAGACAACCAATTGCCTTGACTTACAATATGCCTGATAATTTTTCCTTTTTATTTTGTTTTTGTGCATGTTTTCTCACTGTTCCAATAAAGTGAATTGAACTGAATTACACAAAAGTACAAGACAGATCAGATAGCTCTTATAATTTTGTGTATTAGGTTGTGTATTTTGTATTGTAGCTTGTGTATTTTGCTTTGCTGCTATGCTGCTGCCATCTAGCGGCTGCTATTTGTAACTACATCCTCCTATCAACTGTGCAAGGGTGATGCTAAAAAAGAAGAAGAAAAGAGTATGTCTGTTTAGGAAGCTTTTCAATAGATAAATACAGATGATCCTATGATAAATATACCAATTTAAGCAATACCTTTGAGACAGTTAATGAGGTTAAAAGATCTGGGTCTTTATAGATTTTGATTGGCCTGGTGTGACCATAGACCCTCTTTCAGATTTGTGATCTCATTGTAATGGGGACAAAAATATAAATAACAGCTAAATACGCAGCCAGAACATACAGGGCCACATGAGCTGCCCTGGTACTTGTGAACTCACTAGTGTTGTTCCATGTATAGCGCCTGTTCTTGAAGGACCTTCTCACCAAAAATAGCTCTACACAACAATAAACATGGAAATAGTCCTGTCTCCAGGTTTCTGTCATCATTATGGTAGTGCCGCTGAAATCCTTTCTGTAAAAATGTGCGGTCAAATAGATAAACAAAAAGGAAAAGTGGAAAGAAAAGAAAAACAAAGAAAAGATTTTTGCTCCATATGCGCTGTTCTCCGAGGCTTCACGTCAATACTGCTCCACCAAACTAAAACAAACAGCCGACTCAGAATAGAAGGGCTACTACTAGCCAGAGGAAATGTGGCTCTATTGTAAAGTGACTCTCCCACACAGTTCCTATACATGCTGCATTTATTTTAAAGACCAATAAGCGTGAGAGAAATACAGTGTGACATACTGTTGGTGTGGCATGAAACTATGAACTCAGTGGGCAACAGGCTCATTCAAAAGTCAGAGTGGTCCGTTAGAGAGATCCCTATCAGCTATCAGTGTGTCCATCAGCAGCCATTTATCCTCAAAACACTCAGCCCTGATTTTCCCTCATTCAAGCCGTTCCGGATATAAACATCTGTCTCAAAATGTAAATGTAATCTTGAATTTAAAGCTTGCAAAGTCAATATTCACTTATCTCCTAAGCCAGGCTGCACTCTGGACAATGCTTCCAGCTTAATTTATTCAATATGTGTAGCAAGTACACTTACTGAATATAATTACTCTATCAGGAAAGTGAATCTGTGTCCTCGAGAAACTTCAACAATTTCTTTTTTTTTTTTCATCAGAGCAAAACTGTCTAAGTGCTTTAAACTGGTACAAAACTTTGTCAGTGATTTTGCTTGATTTCCACATTATAAACTCCAGTTTATGATGTTGACATTACAGGGGGAACAAT
>NC_044002.1:12684899-12742399 GCF_902150065.1 Myripristis murdjan | reverse complement strand
ATCTCTAGAGAAGCCAACTGTTTACTAGTTGGTTTGTTTACAACACACAGAGCTGACTGTAAACAGGCAGACGTGTCAAAAACTGCACTAAAAATCCCAATTGAGACACAAAGTGTGAACTGTTTACAGGACCAGAGAATGTCCCTAAAACCCCAATATCCAAATATCACATCTTAATCAGAAAATCAACAAAAGGCCTTATGAAGAATATCCAAACAGAATAAACTGTTTACATGACAAGTATAAAATGCAGAAAGCTGTCATATTCAGAATAATAGTGGAAAATTAGTGTGCTTTTAAAAGTACTAACTGTCTTTCCAATTTTCCCCACCCGTCCTATTCCCTCTTTCTGGTCCATTCACAAATCAGTTTTGCCCGATCTCTCTATTTTTAGGACTACTTTACAAAGATGCCACCATCTCAATGAAAAAAAAAAAAAAATTCATTCAAATTTGACTTTCACACCAACAATACGCTGAATGATCGGATCACAAGACACACTGAAGCCACTATTCAATTTTGGGATTTCCACAAGTAATAAATGAGACTTCAAAGCCAAGAACTGTAAAATAAAATCTCAAAAATCACATGACGTTCACCTTCATCTGCATGTATGTAAAGTGAGAATACATCTTTAAATTGCAGGTACACAAAAGTAACTCTGCAGCTAGTGGGGATTCAGGATTTTGCTCAAAGACACTTCAGCAGGGCAGATGATTGTGCCCGGTGTACCTGTGTGTGTCTGCTTGTATGTACGTGTGTGTGTGTGTGTTATCTGCCCTACCTGCCTGCCCGCTTCATTATTCTGCAGGTTCATCAGCATGCGGGTGTGCTCCGATGAGCCTCGTGGGTAGTTCTTCTCTCTCTCCCTGGCGTCCACGAACTCCCGGGCGAAGCGGTACCCATAATGCACATTGTCGCCGCAGCCACCCCACAGCCAGTCGCGGGGCAGGTCGCGGGGTCGAGCGGCACGGCTGCACCCGCAGGTGGAGAGCTCGCCCTCGCGGCACGCCCGGCTGATGGCGTTGACCACGCCAGCGGCGCTGATGGCGTAGGTGAAGGCTGTTTCCCTGGAGCCTGACGGAGAGAGAGCACAGAGAGAGAATCAGACTGAGCTCAGGAAACGCATCAGACGTTTAAACATCACAACTGTCCTGTCATGAACACTCACTGGAATATTACAGGTATCATTTAGTATCATCTGTCAAAACTCAATGGATATACTTTTATACAATGAATCATTAATTGTTTCTTGCTTTGCTTACACTGCTCTTTACTTTTTACTGTTGATTTTATATATTAATTTGGCTGTTGGATAGCCTTCTACCAACGTCATGATTCCAGCACTGATGGCATTCTTCAGAAGTAGACCAGCACCAAACAATACATTTTTATGCAATATACATTTTATTAACTGTATTATTAAAAAGTTTTCATTATTATGAAATATTGAATACTTGTATATTCCTTTAGTTAGTACCACACACAGCAGGATAAGTTAGTGTGTGTTTGGCTGCCTTAACAGTGCACTGCTCATGTTCTCGTACCAAGCTGAATTGCATGTAAAACACACAACGCTAAAACACACCAATGTGTGCCTACATGCATGCAGCACACTTACACAGTAGAGGCACAAAACACACACATAGGAAAAAATGCTATGTTGACTATCTTTTTTCTCATTCAGGGATCAATTTGAGTGTGTGTGTGTGTGTGTGTGTGTGTGTGTGTGTGTGTGTGTGTGTGTGTGTGTGTGTGTGTGTGGGAGTGCCTGCGTCCATGGCTCTGTGTGTGTGTGTGTAGGGTTAACTGGAGCTCCTACCCATGCTTCCTGTCTTTGACTGCACGCTTGCCACACACACACACACACACACACACACACACTCACACACAGAGCCACCAGGCTAACACCTCTGTGGATTTGACAATAGACAATGGAAGAGCTTTTAGGCTCTAACTCTGGACCTGTTAAACCCCGGCAGGTATTTTAAATTGTGATTCGCAACATAGTTTACAGGTTTTTGTGCCTTTAAGATATCAATTTCTCCAGAATAATTTGGAAACCTATTTTAATCTGCAAGTGATCTGCCTTTGGCTACAGCTGTCCTAGTTCTGGCAAGCCAAACTCTTTACCAAATACATCTTCTATAGCACAGAGGAGGACGGCTAAGCTGGTGTAAGTGGGCCATGCTGACGCAAACACTACAGGGATGAGCAGTGACTGAGCTCTTACCTGTGGGCAGGTGAACTGTTACAGAGAATGGGCAACCACGTGACTGCATATTGCATTGTGGGTAGTGGTCACTGTTAGTTCAGATACGGTATTTTGTTTACATTAATGTAGCTCACAGCAACAACCACCGCACAGCGACACAGCCACAATAAACAAACAAACAAAAAAAAGAAACCCTACAAATGGACCAGGCGAACAGCAGAGACACGATGCCACAAGAATGTGCACTTTGGAGCAGTTTAGGAATGATAAATCTCCACCCTAACACCCACAATGCATTGCGCTTATGTCACGATCCCATTCTCTATTGGACCATAATGATCAATGATATAATGATCAATAATCTCTATTTAACCAGAGGGGTGTAGGCCTAGCTAATATTGAGCTAATAAAGGAAGATGTCAGTCATCCCTGTTCACCAGCAGTCCCCTCCCCTGATGATGGGATTATGGAGTTTAATCTATTTGAAAACATGATTTGACGCGAGCTCATAACTACAACGTATTGGCCAGACTCTTGTTAGTCTATGATCAAATAGAATCATAGAAAAATCATAGACTATGATCTGTATGGAAGGATGGAAATACATGGATGTAAATACACACTAATGGTTTCTCTTCATCCTGTGGACTAACACCAGCAGGTCTTTCATTTTTTACACTGTGGAATACACAAGACAGACAGCAGGACCTGTTCACCTCATTAATACACAAACCATTTAACACAGAGAGAGCGAGAGAAGAGACAAAGAAGCCAGCCTGACAGGTGGGAGGTTAAGTGCTCTGTGACAGAAACTACACAATTAACATGTGAACTAGGCCTACATACAGACTCCCTGTCTTAGTTTTTCTGGTTTAGGGCTTTTTCCCCCCATCAAGATCAAAGAAAGCTTAACTGTCCCACTAATACATTTTGTTTCAGTATGATCCAGTCTAGCTTTGTGTATTCAAAGTATCTTAGGAGCCTGATACTCTGTTTCATACTTTTAATAATGAAAAATAACTGGGTTATAATATAGAAATTAGTCATTTAGTAGTGAGTGACTCATCTAGTGGCTTAATAGTGAGTTTTAATGACCTAATCATACTTGATGATATTATTGTTGTTGTTGTTGTTGTTATTGTTGTTTCAAGTCTTCTATGGTATCAGTGCACAACCCCTTTATTGTCAGCACTGGATTTTAAGTGACCTTATTCTACTAGATTGAATGTTTATCTCCTATGTTATCGCCATATTACTGCTACAATCATCCTATAGAAAATTGTAGGCTATTGGTTCTGTGGGGCTCAGTTTTGAATTTATGGTGACTTTTTCACACAGTATGATATTTTTTCCCTCTGATGTATGGTTATACATAAGGACTTAGTGTTACTGATAGTAGTGTTTCATGTATTTTGTCGTAATCAACACCGGCTGGACAGGCAAGTATGCATGCAGGGCTCAGACGTGTGAACTATTCAGTTCAGCCTGGAGGAGCAGCGACGTGTAGTCGTACATATTATGCAGCAGGAACCGGGGAGAGATAAAGACGGGGAGAGAGAGAGAGAGAGAGAGAGAGAGGTTTATGAGTCTGTGGGGCCCAGACTTCAAATAGCAGCTCCGGATCTGCCGACTCGGTGTCAGCTCATCAGCGCATTTCAAAAGAGGAGCCACAGGACAATGGACCGACTAACACCTCCATATAAACCTGGAGAGACACTGACTGTCAATAGAGAGAGAGAGAGAGAGAGAGAGAGAGAGAGAGAGAGAGAGAGAGAGAGAGAGAGAGAGGGAGAGGGAGAGAGAGAGAGAGAGAGAGACGCGCAAATAATGTTGTCCAAGAGTTTTTGCGCGCATAAACCTGTGTGTGTGTGTGTGTGTGTGTGTGTGTGTGTGTGTGTGTGTGTGTGTGTGTGTGTGTGTGTGTGCGCGCGCGCGCCCGCGCGCGTGTGTGTATGAGGGAGTGAGAGAGAGAGAGACAGGGAGCTTACACCTCCTCTGGCTGCCTGTAGCGGATTTGACACTTACTTGTTGATGAGAGGTTTCCCACATCGCCTGCTGGGAATTAGACGCACATTACCCGCTGAGATTTAACCTGATACGCTGTCCTCTCAGCAAGCCACGCTGATTCAGGACCCGAGCTACCGCCTGACATTTATTAAATAACACCGAGGATGCATCACTTTTATTTATTTGTCATTTTTACCCTAATTGTCACATTTTCACTCTAACTGCACCCGCATCCGCACTGTGCTCCCTTTCACGATTTCGACGATTATTTTTGTTCACTAGTGTTTGGTGAAGTCCGGTTTCGCTGCACTTGTGCAAGGTGCGATGGCGATCAAGTTGAAGCTGACTGAGTTTAATGAACCTTTGCTGGATTTTCAACAAATGTGTGCAACCACAAGAGTCCCTAATGAGCAGCTTACACATTACGAATTGTTATTATTGTTATAAAGAATAGGCTGAATAATAAAACATTTTTCCATCGAGTGTCATTAAAAAGAATGACATAATGTTGTGTCCCACAGAAAATCCTTGACCTACAGTAAAACCATTGGAAAACATTCTAGAAATTACACGGGGGTGTCTATATCTATATGCCCCCGTTGGTAATGGCTTTATAATAATATCTAATAATATGCAATATTATTGTAACTATAGGAGATATAAAGCATAAATAGGTCACCTTCAACTTACTTTTGAGTACCACAGACACACTATGGCCTATAACAGGCTAATAATACTAACTTTTTTGATAAAGCATTATGTATATTGCATAAGAATATTATACTTATCTGTGTGCTAGGGTTGTGATCCCCATATCATGATAAAATCTGTCTTAGGCTACAGGGTAAATATGATATGAGCTGGTAACTTTGAAGCTACAGCCTATTAGAGAAAACATTACTATTCAGTTCTGTCATTTACATTTATACTCTATTTTGTGACAAGGCCTGAGCATTATTATCTATAAACCACAACTCAAAACAGAGCAAGCACAATGACAAGCAGTCAAAAAAAATTAACATTAAATATAGCATTTCTACTGTTTTACAGCCTGTGAGCATATAAGCAATTAAATTCACACCCAGTCACAATTCACTCAGTCAAATGGACTCTAATCAATCCGCTCGACTCTCACACACATTTATTATTCTGTCTTGGGCGGTGGAAGCTCCTAACAGCTACTGCTGACGTGTCTTTGAGCAAGGCACTTTGTCTCAGTCTGTCTGTCGGCTGCAACGTGAATGTGTGCTCAAAAAAATCCCTCAGTAAATATTGAAAGATATAATATATCTAAAATCATTGTTTCATAAGTATTGGTTTATTTATTGCTCTGTTATTCCTTTAGTTGGTCTGTCTTACTTTTTTCTCTTTTCCTATCATGCCAGTAACACATATCGCTTTGTCATATGAAAATTTTGCAATTCCATTTCTGCTGATTTTATTATTGGGTTGTTAAAATTCTACAAGTTTTGGACACAATTGAACCCTGTTGGATATGTTAAAAAAAAAGCATGGTGGTTAAGTTAAAACCAAAACTGCTGATATGCAAATATGTTGTCCAAAGCTCTGTTCTGTTTTGTTTCACAGGGCTGTGCAAGTATGCAAAAAGACAAAATTCCCTTTAACTGGGAATAAATCAATGAACTGAACCCTGTGTTTTGTCTTGGTCTCTGCTGTTAGACAGTTAGTGGCAAACACACCAAGCTGCATGGCCTACTTTCACACAAATGTATTATTCACACTACCCTTCTATACTCTACAATAGTGGCTTTCAAATTTTCATTATGCCATGGACCCCCATTTGAAGCAACTTTCCCCCAAAGGACCCCTATGTGTGAAAGATATTTTGGTTTGTGTTAAGTATTAAGTTGTTTAAATGTCACACTTGAACACAAACAAATAGATTCAAGGCATTGTAATCACATTTGTATTATAACAATTTCAGGATAGTGAATTATAGTGAGATTAAACAATTCCTCTTTTTGCTGGAGACCCCCTGGAAGCTCATCAAGGTCTCTTGGAGGCCCGTGGACCCCACTTTCAAAAGGAATTCTACTGTTCTGTTCTATTCTGCTGCTCTGCACTGTGCAAAAGTCTTCTCCAAACAATGTCCAGCATAGACATCCAACTTCTCTTATGACCAAACTCTGTCCTCTTCTACACTGACAGACAGTGAACTCACCGATCTGCATGACCCGTCCGAACACTGAGGTGTTGTCCACGGTGCTGCAGTTCCACCTCCTCTGTCTGAACTGGTACTGGCACTCCTTGATGCCCGTCTTGGCTCCGTCTCCGATGTAGACCATGTGGTCCTGGTATAGCTGGCACAGCTTCCTCTGGCCCTGCGGATGACACCACAACACAGGGGGGTTAGCAGGTGAGTAATGTGTTACAGTAACCCATGTAGAGCATTTTTTTCAGCTATAAAACACCATTGAAGCCAACAGAGATTGTCAAAGGAGAGATGAATTGAGGGCACTTATACTCGTTTGTAGATTCCTGAAGACGTTTCACTTCTAATCCAAGAGCCGTCTTCAGTTCTGACTGCCTGATGGTTAATCCCAGGTATTTAACCTTTGTGGGGTCTTTATAGATTAGGTTTTGTAGGGTAAATTTGCTCTAAATAAGCCATCTTTCTTACAAGTCACTAGCTCTGACCCCCATCCAGCAGCCACTAACGAGCACTAATCAGCAAATGGTATAAATGACCTGAGTAACGACCCCACAGAGGTCATAGAAGAAGAAGATGAAGATGTTTCTTGGATGAGAAGAGAAACATCTTTAAGAATCTACGAACAAGTCCAGTTGCCCTCGAGTCAACTCTTTGTGGATAACCCTGACCTGGATGAAAATCTTCACAGACACCAACAGGGATTTGCTTAGCCAAACTTTTTGGAACTGGTGGAAGTGATCAGTCAAAGTACAGAGATGACTGCATGGCAAAGATATATGACAAAGGCCTGTACAAAGTCTGCGCTGTCACGCTAAAAACAAGATAATACAGCACATGTGACTAATGTTTCTCATGCTGAGAAAAATATATTTTAAATGGAATCACTTATCTTTAATTAAACTGAGCAGAAGGAAAAGGATTGGTTGAGAGGGACAAACAGACCCTCAAATACATAGGGATAAATACATTTTCTTATTGTACTATTTATGTTAGGTAAAGTAGCGATAACTAAGAACCTGCTGCAAGAACACCAAGTGAAAACAGAAAATTAAGTAATGACAGTGGCATGTGAAAACAAAACAAAGACTAATTTAGGACATTTGTCTAGAAAAAATGGTAAAAGCTCATCACAGTGCATTAGGAGTGAATTCAAGAGGTCTGTATCTTTATATTTTCATGACAAGAAAAATACAGCGCATGGCTTTTTACCTGGGAGAGACCAGAGAGCTGGCTGCAGAGAGGCTGTGCTCCGATGATGTACATCTCTGGCCGCTGGATGGGGGTCAGAGCTAGTGACCTGTAAGAACGATGGCTTATTTAGAGCAAGTTTACGCGACAAAACCTAATCTGTAAGTTATGGGGAAGGGAAGTGGCATATAGACTGTTTTCTAGGGTGTGCATCTCGGCCTGTGACAGGGGGTCAGCAGTGTAGATGTAGAGATCAAAGTTCAGACACAGTTAAAATGAATAGAACTAAACTATAAAGATTATTGGTGGCGGGGTGACAAAGGCTTTACATTTCATCTCTGGATGAGGTCAGTGCTGAGGACCAGGGAGTAAATTTAAACGACAAATCTTAAGCTCAAGCTGCTGGAGATCCTAACTGAATGTAAGTAAGTGCCTCTTTGGGAGACAAATACAGCCTGATTAAATGAAACTGTAGTCTATAGGTGAATAAAGCCTGGGTTTATATGATCACCATGCCTAATTCCTGATTGGGGGATAGCACTCAAGACCTGGGAGAAAGTGGGGATGTTTAGTTTCAATTAAAACTTCCTCAGGCACAACATTGCACTGCAATGAGCCACGCTCCTCACCTTTCCTTTTCTTGCCTATGTATTACACAGATATAATTTAAACCTACCACCCTGTATACTGTGATTCTATGTAGACTGATAAGATGATGCAGCAAACTCATACATGAACAAGAAATCAGATGATGTAGGCTACAATAGACCTGCATTATTGCACAACTAGACCACACTCCTGCAATAAAGCACATTAGTGTTGGAGTGAAATAAAAAGCCTTTAGTTTTTTTGTAAGTCAAGAACAAGTGTGGCTAATTGAAGGACCGAGCGGCCCAGCAGCAGGCCAGCAGACCATTTGGGGCTCAGCCAGGGTAAATATTGTGACAGAGCTCTCACATTTGTTCCATTCACTGTTAGTCCTCTACAGCACGTCTTGGAACGGCACGACGCATAACGACCCCCCAACACACACACACACACACACACACACACACACACACACACACACACACACACACACACACACACACACACACACACACACAAATCTTAGCTCAAATCTGTCCATCTGTCATCGTATCAGTATAGACCTACATCCAACTTGAAGCATCCCTTAAAGGTGAAACTGAGTATAAATCGAGTGTAAGTCGTGCGTAAAGCGACACACACATACACAAACGTGCACATACAGTGTCATAAACTCAAATCTAACAAATCACAGTAATCTCTCAAACATATTAAGAGTTGTTAGATTTTCTATTTGCAGAATACATGTGTCACTCGAACATAAATCTGATATAACTTGTCATGATGAAGTTTTACTGCACCATAGTAAACAGAACCTGTTGCGCAAATTGAAATAACGTTTAAAAAACAAAGCAAACAAACAAACCAAAAACATGAATAGATGCTTTTCTGAAAATCAAACAGTTTCTGTGGCTGTTAGCAGACACTACACCCATCATTATAGTGCAACAGTGACCGTTCACTGACTCACCACCAAGAGTTGGCATCCACCACCACAAGCTGGGAGCAGCAGGCGAGGAGAGCGGCTGCCAGCAGCAGATGTCGCGCGGCGCCGGGTCGCCTTGTCCGGGCAGGCCTCGTGTCCATGGTCCGCTGCGTCACCGCCAACCAGCCGGTCCGGGGGAAAGTGCTCCTACGTTGAGAAACGGGGAGAAAATGAGCGGCTTCCTGCTGGTTCCGTGGGTTGGGACACGAACCACGCAGCGCTGGCGATGCTGTGGGTTTAAGTCCGTCTTAGGACTTTACGGCTGTCCTGCTTTGTTTCCACCTTCCTCTCCCTGTTCTGTGTCCGTTCTCCTCTCCTTCCCTTGTCACTCTCTACTGTTTGTTTATCACTGGAACCTCAAAGTGCCAAAGCAGAAAAAAGTAAAAAGATGAGGAAAGTGGGTGTAATCCTTCTGGAGTTTCACTGAGGGTTAGAAGGAACCCACAATGAATGTGTGATGATGAGCAGTGTGTTGTCCCAAGCTCAGTGCCTGCTTGTAGGTTGTATGAACCCACTTCAGGGCTCAAACCTCTAATTCCTGGTCGTGCGTAAAATGAGAAGTCATTTACGCACTTGGAGACATGGGAAGACGCAATGAGAGAGGGGGGGATTTCTAAATTCTCAGTCTGTTCCCCTTTCTCCCCAAAAAGTTAACAAGTGGGATCCGTTAAAACGTGCCTTTACAAGAGATTAACGAGATTAAAAAGCTAATTGAGCAGCAAAGCGACTGTATCCTGTCCCGTCCTGCGTCCTGTCCCTCCACTGCCACTCCACACCTCTGCCTCTCTCTCTGTCTCTCTGTCTCTCTCTCACTCTCTCTCTCTCCCCTCCTCTTCTCACCCCAACTCCACACCCCACACACTTCACCTCGGTACCCCTCTGCCCTCTCCCTCACTACTTTATGGCCGTGCAATGAGTGTGTTTGAGTGTGTGTGTGTGTGTGTGTGTGTGTGTGTGTGAGAGAGAGAGAGAGAGAGAGAGAGAGAGAGAGAGAGATCAGAACGAAATAACGAATGGATATTGGACACAGTGAACAGTCACCGCGGAGTCAAGACTAAAGGCTAAAACGTTCCTCATCTAGGATGGAAATGAATCATAAAAATACTATATATATATATATATATATATAAAACAACAGTGTTGAATACACACCAGGTTATGAAAACCTGGAGCACCATGGTGTGATGGACAAATCTATTAAAATCTATTATATACTGGCCATAATTTTGTCATGGTGGTGGTTTTGATGTAGCCGAAGTATGCCGCTGAAGTAATAAACCCCTACTTGTATGCAGAAAAAGGAAATTATTTATTTGTATTATTTATTCCAATTTTTCTCTATGTATTTCTGAACAGCCTTTAACAGTCGCGGAATGTTTATTTTTATTAATACTCATATTTGAGATGAGTATTTTACTGATGTGCTACAATAAATAAAATGATTCTACTGAATAGAATAGAATAGAATAGAATAGAAAAAGTAATTAAATGTGGAATATACCCATATTGTGTGCAACAAAAGAGGAAGGGAAAGAGAGAAGTAAGCTACAAGCAGGAGTCATGGGGCAGTTCACTCTTACATCAAAGCTTACACGCGTAAAATTCCTTTTTTAGCTGGAGTGAATAATTTGTTTGAATAAACGGTGAGTGCTTCAAAAACACAAAATCCCCTCTCTTTGGTCTGCGACAATAAAAGGCAGCCCACCGCCCTCTTCACCACCACGACCACCACTTCTACCACACACACACACACACACACGCACGCACGCACGCACGCACGCACGCACGCACGCACACACACACACACACACACACACACACACACGGCCAGGAGTCCTGGTAAAGAAAAGGCGTGTTGAAGCGAGCTCTCCTCGATTCATAATCCGGTCAAAGACAAACTGCTGCTGGGTCGCTGGGCGGTGAACCTGTGTGGAGAAACAGGCCCTTTGATCTGATTCAGTGCTTCTCAAAGGCGGCGTGGGCCGACACCCAAAGGTGGGAGGCGGGAGCGTTAGAGAGGGTCCCCCAGACTCTGCAGAAATTGGTCCCCGAGTTTTTGGATCATATGTGGGAGGCCCCCAGCCACACAAAAAGAGCTATAGAAATCAGATAATGAGTTTTAGGAAGTGTACTATACATATATATGAGTCTCACTGAGGCTTCTTATAGGAATATTATAGGCACATCATAGAGCATGAATAAAACACAGTGATGTTACTATACACCCACAATAAAAAATAAGGTCAGTTTCACCACAGAACCAATATAAATCCTAATGACTGTACAGTGTCTTTTGTGTTTACACCGCTGAATCGCTGCTAGTTTGAGAGAAAAAAAATATTGAAAATGTGTGTTGCTTTGTTTCTCTGTTTATCTTCCATATAGTCCTTATTTGTGCACACAACATCCACACTTGTTGTTTGTCAGCGTGCCTGTGGTGGGAGTTGGCTGGTGGGAAAAGAGAGACTCGGATGTCACTTGACTTCCTATTTGTCTCTGCATGATAAAAGACCAGCAGCATGTAAAGCAGAGGCCGCTCACCTTTTATCTGCCGGGGGCCCTAAACGCCTCTCTCTCTCTCTCTCTCTCTCTCTCTCTCTCTCTCTCTCTCTCTCTCTCTCTCTCACACACACACACACACACACACACACACACACACACACACCTCTGACACGTCTAACTGGCTGCCCTCAATAAACATCTGACTGATATTCTGCTGGTTGTGGGTCTAGCAGATTTATGTAAATGCCGTTACCATGGTGATGGGGGTGAATAAGTGACACCAAGAAAGAAAATGATGTCTGATACAGGGATTTAACTGTATAATGAAAAAGTGATGAAATGTACAGTACATACAGTAAATGACGCTTTATCTACCCGTGGGTGCTAGTGTGACCACAGCGCCCTCGTCTGGTAAACAGAGACAATGATCTCTCTTGCTGAAATGAGTATTGAAATGTATAATCTATGTGAAATATGTATTATAATTGTATTCATTGTTTTTGGAAAATGCTTTGGCAATGCCATGTCATATTTGTTCATGCCAATACAGTAGATTTGAAATGAACTGATTGATTTCTCTCGTTAAAAAAGTCCATTCAGTAGTCTAATACAGCTCCTGCTTTCTACAGCCAGTGACCCAACAGAAACCTACCAACAAATGATTTATATGATATTAAATTAGCCATTTTTTGACTTTTTCATACAGTGCTTCTCAGCACTACGAGTGCATAGATTTTTTTTTTTTTTTTTTAAATCATGGGTGGTCTTGCCATGCGCTACCCACCAAAGCTGCAAATACATATAATTGACATAATCAGTATATGAAGCTGTTCAAGGTTTCTCACACTCCTGCACCGTATCACAGGCTGAATAAAACATGGCACGGCAACAGGTTAGCAATCTTTGTTAAAAGTGTGTAACCCTGAGCCAACAGCAGGAATTTTAGTCTGTCACCCAGGCACCCACGTGGATGTCCAGCAGACACAAGCCCTGACCAATTTCGTCTCCCAACCCCTAGTTTAAGAAACCAGAGTTCGTATTATAGCCCTCAGAATCACCACTGGATCTCAAGAATTATGGCAAGCCTACAGAGCCGACTGTCATTGTGGTTTAGCTTGCAGAATGTCCATGTATTGCTGTGTATGTGTCGTGAGCAGCAATGTAGTATTTTTAGTCTCTCCCTCAGGGTGCTACACACATACACAAACACAGCAACAAACACACACACACACACACACACACACACACACACTGCCATATCCAAGTGCATGCAGGCTCCTTGGCCAATATATTGTTATGTAGCAGCTGAAATATTCTGTATAATTACAGACCAGGATACAGGCCACATTCAGGGAAATGACAGACCAATCAACAGTGAGGTCTGCGACTGCACTATGGCGCCCCCTGTGAAACACTATATAGGCTACTGCACCCGTTACTTCCTTTGTGTTTACAGTGATTCATTTGACTGCAGGGGCGCTGATAGAAACTCTGTTGTTAGGGGTAAACTGTGCCCCCCCATGTGTCTCCTTTCCCCCTCTAACAGTGCCCCTATTCCACAGTCGACATTTTTTTACTCTGGGACTTGTTGTCTGAGCTGATCACACAAATACATTATACCAAATCAGTTCCAATCTTGCATTTTGATTGGCTGAGAGGTATTCTGATTGATGGGTGCGGTACTGCCACTCCACCTGAAAGTCTGTGTCTGTTTACCTTTGAAACCTGTAACTTGGCTAATACAAATGACTTTTTGAATTGTATCAGCTGTTGCACTGTAAACTAATGTAGAGGGGACCATTTTTCTTTAATGAACCCTTTTCTTAGCAGCTAATCACAAAAAAACAATAACAAATTAATAATAAAACTGTGGTAAAATAGCAAGAATACACTCAAGGTCACACTCCCACACCAGTGCCAGTACAAAACAGCAGCACGTTCCCTCTTGTGTGTTATGGCTTAAGTATATGACAAGTGACTGTGAGTTTTTCGATGGATGTTGAGGGAATTAAAGGGGTTGCTTGCATTGTTCATGCTTTCAAAATCCCCAGAATAAATTGGACCTGCAGTCTGAGTGAAGATGGCGATTGAGAAGCCTGAGAGAACCAAATTGGAATAAATGGGTTTCTCCTCCTGGGATCCCGGCTCATTAAAACGTTCTGGTTGTCTTGTCATACAGGGAGTAAAGAGAAACAGGCCAACATCCTATTCTGGGACACAACCCAGAGCTTTAGAAATACTGGACTGGAGTAGCCGAAGCGCTCTGTGACGGCAGCAGGGGTTTGTCGCCGAGTTGTGATGTGCCTGCTGCACCACAAGGGGGAGCACTTCAGCTACAGTACACACAGCGACATGGGGAAGAGGGTGGGTGGCGTGAGGGAGGGCAAGGAGACAGACCTGGACAAGTGAGAAGAAGAGAAAAAGAGGTAGGGGGAGAAAGCAGAGAGATGGTGAGAGAGAGAGGGAGTGTCCAACTAATGGAGAGAGAGAGAGAGAAGGAGAGAGAGACAGAGAGGCAGAGAGAGAGAGCGGGCTTGTCCCTAGAGGATATGAGCAATAGCCATGCAACAGGGAGCAACGCCTGAGAAATACTTGGCAGCTCCTCTCTGGATTAGCAGCAGCCTCACAGTTTATTGCCTGCAGTGCCCGACAACAACGAGCTAAACCAGCGAGTTATCTCCTGCAGGGAAACCAGCTGTGGCCGACTGGTAAAGTCTGTGCCCATCCATTGGACGACATTCAGTCCCAAACGCTGTGTATCAGTTTTTGAAGGGAAAAAAAAAAAAAACACGTCAATGTGAATGCACAATAAAAGGTTCAGGCTAATTTTGGATTTCACTTGATACTCAGGGAGGCTGAAACTACGGCACTGTGGCACAACTCAGTCAGTGAAGCTATCGTATTGTAACATATTGTACATGAAATGAATCGTTCTCCATAGCTGAACATAATCCTCTTGGAAAGTAAGGGGAGAATTGAAAAGAGAGGATGTTGATCCCCGTAAATGAATCTTCATGTTTCTTGTTTCTTTACTCCAAGTGCTCCTTCACAGGGAGGGCAGAGGTCAGACTCAGCTGAACCCTGGAGCTGGTAGGGACTCACCGTCTTGCTCAAGGACACTTCAGCAGTGTGGATGTTTGTTGTTGTCAAAGTCAAGGCAGAAACTACAACCAATGTAAAACAATGGGGGTGACAGAGCTACCTGATCTAGTTACTATAGTTCTATGGTTTTCTAAGACTCTTCCTTTCTCTCTCTCTCTCTATGCACGCACATTGGCGCGCGCACACACACACTCATACACACACACACACACACACACACACACACACAGCAACAAACTAACAACTGCAGCTGGCTGTGAGGAAATTTACTGCTTATATCATCCTCTCTCACACACACACACACACACACACACATACACACACACACACACACACACACGCACACACACACCCCTGGGGCAATGCAAGTGGGATTTGGAAGCAGCTGAGAGGGGCTTTGGAGAAGCCTTGGTGGTGGTGGTGGTGGTGGTGGTGGTGGTGGTGTGTGTGTGTGTGTGTGTGTGTGTGTGTGCGTGTGTGTTTTCAGTCTGTTGTTTTTGTGTACACGTGTGGTTGCATGTACGATGGCTGGGCCTGTGGAAACACTCCCTCATTTATTCTTTCTGTGTTTTTCATCCTACATCCCTCCCTCACCTCACTCCTTTCCTCCTTCATCTCTCCCCCTCCTCCTCCTCCTCCCCCTCTCCTGCACCTTTCTCCCTCCTCTCCTCCCTCCACTCCTCCTTCTTCTCACATCCTCCCCCTCCCTCTCAACAGCTCTCTGCTTTCTCTCTGATCATGCTTGTGCTCCTCTCCCCTCTTTCACCCCTTCCTTCCCCTTTTCCCTACGTCTCTCTCTCTCTCTCTCTCTCTCTCTCTCGCTCTCTCTCTCTGTCCCTGTCTATCTCATCCCCCTCCCTCCTCCTCCCTTCCTCTCTCCCTCCATCTATCCTTCTGTCAGCTGGCAGAAGATGAGTCATGCCTCTAGCTGGGAGGCTAACACTCCACCCCCCCACACACCCCACTTTTTCTAAACGCACTACATCCTCTCTGTATCACTCCACCTCAATCTTTTATGTCTATCTCTTTCCTCTTTTTTCTCTGTCCCTATCTGTTTATCTATCTCTTTCCACTTTGTTCTATTGTCCTACTGCCCCTCTTTCTTGCTCACACTCAGCCCCTTGTCAGCCTCTTGCCATTTTCCTTTCTCGTGTTCCCTCTTTCTTTTGCTTTCTCTCTCCTTTCTCTCTCTCTCTCTCCTGTATAATAGCCCCGTTTTTCCTCTCTGAACTGTGATGATGCAAACACACACTCGCTGTCTCCCTTTTTCTCCTCATACATTGCATATACTTTGTAATATATGCACTGTATGAGATCCTGCTGCCCTGTGCTCATACATCATTTGTCCATTTATCTGTGTACCAGTGCCAGCAAGACAAGTTCCTCTATGTTCAGGTGGTTTGGCAAATAAGGTTATTCCAGACGCTGCTTGTATTTATTATGTGCAAACGTGTCTCTTATGTTTTGGAAAATATCGTTGCTGCTGAAACTTTGTGAGTCCAATTTTGGTGATTTTTGTTAAAAAAGATCATTATTTCGACAGCATGGCATCCCAGCGGCTCACCTGGTAGACTGTGCACCACATCCTTAACGCAAAGACTGAGCCATTTGCTGCATGTCATCCCCTCTCTGTCCCTTGTCTTTCCTGTCTCTCTCTACTGTAACTATGAAATAAAGTAGAAATGCCAGAAAAATAATCTTAAAAAACCCAAACAAACAATACAACAACAATATGATAACTCTTGAGTTTATGAAATGGTTGAGTAAAAAGTGAAAAATGCATGGTTATCACACTAAGCACACTCTTATACTGTATAGATTTTTTTTGTTCCTGAGAAATACAGATATAAGGTTTTCACCCAAGGGGACCTCACCCAAAAACTGCATATTTGGAATGAAGGCTGCAAAATCTGCAGGCTTTTCTGTTACAATGGAGTTGATTGGTGAGCAAGAAATATTTGCTTCAAATTCTAAAAGTCTTGTGCAGGATAATCCAAGGTTTGACACTCCACTCACATGTTCAGTATGCCCAAGACCGATGTGCTTTTGCTAAAAAAATATCTGAATACAACCATTTGCCAGAAAATACATCATGCACAAACACTTGTGTGTGACTGTTCTGCACGTTTCCTAAACTGAAGACTGGCCTCCGACTTCAACTGCATGAGGAGTTTGAGAATTTTACATTTCCATGTTCATGCCATCAGTAACACAGGTGTTAGTTATGACATTAATGAAGTGAAGCAGAGCCTTTCCAATGGCCTGCCTCTGTTACACTGCATTCACGTCATATGGTATTGACGGTCAGTACCACCTTACAACTTGTAAAATAGCATTCATGTTAACATCTAAATTGTAATTGCAGTTAGGAATCTTGTATTTTTCTGAAAGCTCTGATATAGCTGACTAGGAGGTAAATAACACAGGAGTGTCTGGAAAATGGCATCTGTCTTAGTTTTATCATGCATGCTTTATTTAACCAACAAACCAACTCTGCTCAATCATAAAACTGAGCACCTTTTGTTAAATTAGTAGTTCAAAGGTGTAATCTTTTGATATAGACTTGTAGTACTGTAATGTTAGCTAGCTTACTTTGCTTTCCAGTTCACTAACTTGCAAATTGTACTGATGTGAGTCTTTCTGACCTCTACCTCCGTTCCCATATGACCAGATAGAAACAGAACAAAGCCTTAATTAATGTCAACACCTGTGTTTGCCCTGTGTCAAAATGGCTGTTCTGAAAAAGGTCTATTAAAAACTTTTTCTATGGACATTAAAGACAACACAAGGTGAGTAAATTATACGGAATCTGTAGTTTTAGGGTTAGCCTAAGGTCAAATGTGCTTTAGGAGCATCCCAGTAGCTTTTAAGGTGTTTAGTATCCTGCTCAGTGACACTTCAGCAGGGCAGATGTTTGCAAGCTCCAGTTCTGGAGTTTGAATCCAGGTCTTCTGTTAGAAGGACAGTCTCCTGTTTTTGGCCTTCAGTGGGGAGAGCATGCTAATGAATTAGTCCTGATTAGCCTTATTTTGCCCTTTAGGGGAAACCAGGCCAGTAACTCTGAGGCACTGCACTGCAAAACTTGGAGAGGCTGAATCCCTTAGCATGAAGCCCAGGGAGGAGCCTCTGAGGCTGGGCAACGTTCCCCAGACCTCCCCCTGGTACCCTGGAGCTCCACTGGTCAACCTGCACTCTGGTCTCCAGATCCCCTCCCTGGAGAAATTAGCACACACACACACACACACACACACACACACACACACACACACACACACACACACACACACACACACACACAGATATGCATGTGCATATATACACACAGGCACACAGACAAATACACTTACACACAAACATTCATAGAGACAGGGGTGGAAAGACAGACACACCCACACATAAATATTTTCAATCTCGTGCTCGTTGTCTTACGCGTGCACGCACACACACACGCTCACACACACACTAAAATACACATCCTTCCAGTAAGTGAATGAATGTCAAACTCAACTGCTTGGCCCTCTGGGTATATAGAACAGAATGTTTTTCAGACAGGGAGGGGCTTACTGTAACACACTTCAAAGACTAAAGAACACACACACACACACACACACACACATACACACACACACACATACACTTAAGATCTGTAGAGTATGGCTGTACTCACACTTAATTAACACAGCAACACAGACACACACATGCACTGGCACATACAAGCTCACACTTAAAAGTGCTCACATGCATGAAAACACACACACACACACACACACACACACACACACACACACACACGGTGCAGATCAGAGAGCAGCATTCATGTGTTCACCAGGGGATGAAGCGGTGCGAGTCTCGACTGGTCTGGCCTGATTTACTGTTCGTCTCTGGATTGATTCATCTGGTCTATAAATCCCCTGACTTGTACTTGTTTCAGGTCAAAGCACACACACACACGCACGCACGCACACACACACACACACACACACACACACACACATGCACACAGTTAACCAAGCACACATATTCTTTCATGATGAGGTTTACATTTCAGTGTTTTTAATGCACAATGTGTAGAAAACCAGGTTCTTTGGTTGTTCGGGTTGCATCAACAACTTTGTAATGCACACTTTAGAGTGAATTATTCTGCTTATACCAAAGTCACATGTCAACCATTAAAAAAATAGGGAGTGATAATTAATTCAGGTTGGTCAGCTCAGTGTTGGTGTTCTCGTTATGCCAAAGTTAACTGCTGGAAAATAATCACAAGTGTTTGGAAATACTTGATTTTTAGGCTTATGCTGCTGTTTTCAAACACTTATGCCACATTCACATAATATCATGTCTACCTTAGTAAGTTGGCTACTTGTAAATAGCCTCATGTCAACATTCAACTCGTGATTAAAACAAGGAGCCTGGTATTTTTTATTTTTCTGAAAGTTCTGATATATATGATTGAGAGATGTGGAACTATCTGGAGAGCGCCACCTGTGTAAATAAATCAAATTTTAATGCAAATTTTATGACGCATGCTGTTTTAACCAACAAATTTTTATTATTTTGAATTGAATTACTGCTCTATTATGAACTGAAATCCTGTCAAGATTCAAGATTATGAAGAAATGAAAACAACAACTATGGCTGTTGTGAAACTGAGCATAAATTAACAGTTTAGTAGTGTTACCTTTTCATATAGCCTTGAAGAATTTACTTTCCAACGAACGTGAACACTTGCAAATTGGACTGAAGGGAATCTTTTCGACCTCTACCTTCCTAGTGAGTTGCTATGTTTGTTGCTATGGCTACATAGGTTGATTTGAAACTTTATGGTCAGTGTATGAACTCATAGCAGTGATTAAACTACGTGTGCATTACATGGTTTGAGCACACATCCTCCAGCCAATCAGAAACAAGTAATCACCGAGACCATGGTGTAATTGTCATTATCCCTCAATAAACTACTAAGGAAGAATTCGATTCTGCTGCTGTCACTACTGTGTGTATACCTCTGTGTGTGTGTGTGTGTGTGTGTGTGTGTGTTTTCGTTGTGATTTCAGTAACTTGTCCCTTTGTGTTGCTGTGAGATAATTCATTACAGAGCATCACAACTTAAAACCTCTCCCAGTCTCTCTCTCTCTCTCTCTTTCTTCCCAAATCCCTCCATGTTTCATCCCATCCTCCATCTCTACCTCTTCTTCCATCCCTCTCTCCCTCTCTCTCCGTCATAAACTCAGAGTGTCGGGGCCTTCCCCTCACAGACAGCTATGTTGTGATGTTTAATTCAGACACAAACAATGTATTTCCTGAAGGATGAATTATTCACAGTTTGCTTATTGTTATCAACACGAAGCTAAAGTCCTTCTTCCTCTCTTGTCTGTCTCTCTCTTTCTCTTGGCAAACGCCCATTGCAAATAACTCACACACACACATGCATGCATGCATAAACACACGCTTGCATGCACACACACTGGGCACTGGGGAGGAGATGGAATCATGCTACATACCAGTTAGTTAATGTTTAATTAGAGCGAGACAAAAGAGAACATTTATTTCCCCTGTAACTCTACACTGGAATGAGAGAGGAATGGGAGGCAGCTATGGTTGATTTCTTCTTCTTTCTTTTTTTTTCTTTAATTCCGGTTTATTTGGTTGAATGCATTTTAGGGGGTTTCACAGAAAGTTTCAGGTTTGGCTTAAAGATGCTCTCGCCAACCCAAGTGGCAGTGGGAGATGACTGTTTGAATTTTTTAAAGTTTGGAGGGCTTCATTACCCAGAAATAAGTCAACGGTCAGTAAACTGTAATCTGGTTGCTATTTTGCTCTTTACCAAAAATTCCAACCTAAAACTCATGAACACCGTTTCAAACCTTGGATCGAAATGCATTTACATTGCATTTCTGGTGCTGTAGTGTTGTTTGACGTTAGTATTTTTGATTATTATTCCACTGCTAACTAGCCAAAAGATGATAATCTAGTCACGGGAAGGCATTTTCAGCACAGCTACAATGGCGTTTAATTGGGAAAAAAAACATCAAAGATCTAAAACTGAAATTTTAGCTGTCGGATTTCAAGGTCATCCCCTCAAAACAGCAACAACAAACAGCAATATAAAATACACTATATGGACAAAAGTACTGGGCCAACTACACATTACACCTACAGGCCTTTTTATGACATCCCATTCTAAATCCATAGGCATTAAACTGGAGTTGGGGCCCCTTTGCAGCAAGAACAACTTCCACTCTTCTGGGAAGGCTTTCTACAAAGTTTTGGAGTGTGTCTGTGGGAGTTTCTGCTCGTTCATCCAGAAGAGCTTTTATGAGGTCAGACACTGATGTTGGACGAGAGGGCCTGGCTCACGATCTCCGTTCTAGTTCATCCAAAAGGTGTTGGATGGGGTTGGATGGGGTTGAGGTCAGGTCTTGCTTTGTGCACTGGGACACAGTCATGCTGGAAAAGAAAGGGGCCTTCCCCAAACTGGTCACTGGAACTTCATTGGAACTAAGAGGCTGAGGCCGACACCAGAAAAACAAGCCCACAGCGTTATCCCTCTTCCAGCCGAGTCCAGTGACGGCGTGCTTTACACCGCTCCATCTGACGCTTGATGTTGTGCTTGGTGATGTGAGGCTTACATACGGCCGCTCGGCCATGGAAACCCATGCCATGAAGCTCCCGGTCTTTGTGCTGATGTTAATGCCAGAGGAGGTTTGGAGCTCTGCAGTTACTGAGTTAGCAGAGCGTCGGCCACTTTTACTATTCACTATGCACTCAGTGACCCCGCTCTGTAACTTTACATGGTCTGCCAATTGGTGGCTAAGTTGCTGTGGTGTCATGAGTTGCTGATTAAGAAGTGTGTCCAAATACTTTTGTCCATATTGTGTATGTTACAGGAAGAAATCCAGTGTAGAGGTGGAAGAGCTCGCTACTTTCTCCCAGTAAGCTCCACTGTAGCTGCAGCTGCTCTCTATGTGCATTGTTTTTGGTGTTTTTACTAATGGAAGAAATCTAATTACACCCTAAAAAACACAAAACAGCACTAGAAACCTAATGCAAGTCGCCAATCTGTTTTTAAACATTGTTAGTGTGGGTTGGAGGAATTTTCCTTTAAGTTTCATTTCATTTCCTGCATGTGCAGAAGACTTTCCACCGTACCTGACACCAGAATTTCATCTGGGGCGAACATTACAAATCAGCATCACAATTAATGGAGATGGGATACTCTCCTCTTGCTGCAGCTGTGCTTTGTGGTGTAAGCTGATAAAATGAGTGTTTTTACATTAAAAAAAAAAAATCTTGCCTGGTGCAGCTTTAAAGATGGAAAATTAGCTGTCTTCATGCCTCCATGGCTCCCCCGCACAAACACAAACACAAACAGATAGACAGAGACAGACGGAGTAACAAACCGACAGATACACACACACACACACACACACACACACAACAATATGCAGCCTATTCATGCCAACAGATGACACAGTGCATTGAGAAAATGCCAAAATGCTGACTACTGAGGGAGAGAGGGAGAAAGAGAGAGAGAGAGAGAGAGAGAGAGAGAGAGAGAGAGCACAGCTGAAAAATCTCCTATGTCAGAATGCAGAGCTGGCAGAAAAAGAAAAGCATTGTTGAGGACACACACACACACACACACACACACACACACACCTAGGCAGTCTGTGTGGGGCAAAAACTGGAGCAGGGAGGCAGTGCATAACACACACACATGTACAAACAGACACACACACACACACACACACAGCCTGTGAGGCATTGTGGCGAGACGGGGAGCACAGAGGAGCTGTCAGAGAGAGAGAGAGAGGGAGAGAGAGAGAGAGCAAGAAGGGAGAGAAAGTGAGCAAAATGAAAGAAAGAAACAGAGGTAGAGATAGATAAATAGATACAGAGGGATAAAAAGAGAGGGAGAGAGAGGAAAGGAGGAATTTGTCCGCCGGCAGTGACCCCCCGTCTCTCTCTGTGCGCTGCCTATCTCCTCGCTCAATCTCCCTTTTCCTCTCTCCCTCTCTTTCCTCTCTTCTTCCTTTCATCTACTGAGACTAGCTGAATTCACAGCCACACATCCCTCCCTCCTCCCTCCCTCCCTCTCTCTCTCTCTCTCTGTCTCCTTCTGTCACACCACACCGATATCACATTCTTCATCATCAGCATCGTCATAATTATCGCCACCCTCGGCTCGTCATCACCATCTTTCTCCTTCGGCTGGAAAAACACGCCTCAAAAATCACGATGAAGAATGAAGAGAAAGAGAGAGGAGGCAGGGAAGCTGAGCAGCTTTGAAGGCAGGTGTAGAGAGGCAAATGAGCACTGGGGAAAGTCTTCACACACACACACACACACACACACACACACACACACATAAACACTCTTTTCAGGACTATACCATACAGGTGAGGCACAGGCAAGGCAACACTGGAAGGGACATAAAAGATTCATCACTTTGCGCTGAACAGTGGGACACACAAAGGGTTAGCGTCTGTTAGGGCATTGTTACTCTCTCCTTTCTCTCATATGATCGCAGTGTGTGTGTGTGTGTGTGTGTGTGTGTGTGTGTGTACACCTTTTTGAGCGTGGGTGTTTACGTGTATGCATGCATATATGCACGTGTGTGTAGAAATATATACCAGCTGACAGGACAGAAAAAGACAGAAAAGAGAAGACGATTTGGGAGAGAAAAGAAAAAGAACGGGCGAGAGGTAGAGAGAGATAGAGAGAGAGGGAGAGGGAGGGAGAGAGAGAAAATACAGAGTCATGATGATATCCATTCAAGAAGGTGTCAGCTTTCAGGGGATGTGTTGACACACGCCCACGTAACCTTGGCAACCAATAGTCGCCCGTGGGCGCAGATGAAGCATGTTGTCGTGGCGAGCAATTATCTAGTTAAAGCCCTCCCCTGAATCATCAAACACACACACACACACACACATACACACACATACACACATATGCAGTTACAAACAGACTCAGAGATGCATATGCATAAAACAGACACATTCATCAGCCACATCACACACACTGAGTGCATCACACACACACACACACACATTCACAGCATAATGGGTCACATGACCAGTGGAATCTAGAAAAAGATTCTCGTTCACACTGAGGAGATCAGAGCTCCCTCTTAGGGCACTTTTCTGGATTTTGATTTCCTCCCCTCTCTACCAGTGCCCCACACAAGTGTTTTATTCCAAAAAAAAAAAAAAAAAATTAACAAGACCAACTTGAAAAGGCTGCTTCACATGAACAATATAGAGATTTGCTGAGAAGTATTTTTTTTACATGGGTAGATTATCAACTATGACACAAGTGTTCACGATTTGTATTTCCTGGTTGCAAGCAGTGACCGGCAGGGCTTCGCTCTTCAATTTCTCTCTGAATAATCAGTGGTCTGCAGTGTTTCCATATCACATTTTAGTATCTGCTCAGCTCGCTTTGAACCTCGACCGAGGTGGTTCCAAAAATAGGATCCTGTACCAGACATTATCCCAAACTTTTGCCGAATGGAGAAGCAAAAGCGAGTAGAGCCGATACCATGTAATGGAAAAGGGGCTTTAGTCTTTATCTCTGTGTTTCTCTCTCTGTCTCCTCCTCTATTCCATCTATTTTTCTTATGTGTGTTTTCATATTCAGGGAGCAGCATGTGTCTCGCCATCTCCACCTCCAACACTCTCCAAACACCCCACCTACCACTCTCCTCTCCCTCTGACCCCGTTCTTATTTTTCTCCTCTCACCTTCTCTCTCTCTCTCTCTCTCTCTCTCTCTCTCTCTCTCTCTCCCTGTCTCTCTAGCTAGCAATGGCCCAGCGGGTTTTCTAAGAGTGGTATGACACACCACAGCAGCACACACACACACAGCAGTGATGTGAGGCAGACAGAGGGAGACTGAAAAACACAAAAATGCATGCTGAGTGAGTACACACACACACACACACACACACACACAGGCAGGTCATGCAGGGAAAACTCAGCTACTGCTGTTGAAGAGAAGGCCTATGGCATAGAGCTGCCACTATGTCTTCCTCCCTCCCTCTACCACCCCCCCACACGCACACTCTCTCTTTTCCTATCTGTCTTTCTTGCATCCATCCTCCTGCTCTCAGTCTCTCTCTCTCTCTCCTTCTGTCTCTCTCTCTCTCCCTGTTCTCTCCCTTCCCTTTTGTCTGTCACCCTCTTTCCTTTCGCTTTACAGTGGTGTTAGAAACAGCCAGCCCACAGCACACACACACACACACACACACACACACACACATACACACTTGTGGTATTAAAAAGTTTGCTAATAACCTCCTACACAATGCAGTCTGGCTGTCAGACTTAAAGCTACACTGGCGGAGTTTTAAATTCTGTTTCAAACAAAACAAACATGAATTAATCACAACAACTGCTCAAGGGCCCAGTATCAGTCACAGTCTACAGTTTTAATGGTGAATCTGGCAAATCGTAAAATGTTTTATAACCAGGGCAGAGACTACTTCTTGTCTGGTTAATCCCAGGTTTTTCTTGACAGAGCTGACTAACTGACCAGCCACAGCCTCTGTTTAGCAGCATGTGGTGGCAGCTGGTGTTAATTCCCCTCTCTGCTTACACCTCAAGGTGTTTGCACTGTCATTACAAAGCTTGGTATTCACGTCAGGACCCCTATTTTGAAAATGCATGACACACTCTGAGCCGGCAGAGCACCAAGGACGTAGGTGTTGGCAGCCACAGGGGACGTTGCAGTTGACTGCTTTGTTTTACCTTTGATAAAGTTACAGAAGTTAAAAGCAGAATGGGACGTTAACACCGGCTTCCAGCAAAATGTTGGTAGATTTACCCCAAAAATTAGTTCACTTTCTATGATTGTCATAATATTTAACATACGGGCGTCATCTGTTTCACTAAGTTGGACCATTAACTCTAGATCATAGCCGACCGCATGATAAGGAATGTGTCCTCATTGCAAGTTTTTTCCCATGTTCTGATACCTTTTCATACTTTAAATGCAATATTTCTGCCAAAACTTGATATGATATTAATGGAGACTGCTTTTTCTAAATGCAGTCCATTTGGAAAGACCTCCATAGTGGTGAGTAATAAGGTAACTATCATTTTCCTGACAACTTGTTTTGAAAGAGTGCTAAATAAATGACACATAATTCATTTAACCATCTAAACATGGGCCATAATGAAAACTCTTGTCAAAGAACTTATTTTTGGAAACCGAAGATCAGAGTTTTGGAGCGTCCTTTGGGAATATTTTGTGTCTGTTGTGTAAACGCTCTGTTTCTGACTCAGTATTGCTGGCGATTTGGCTATTGCCTTGGATAAGAGCGTCACCTAAAAGCCTGCAGTGTTATGTAATATGAATGAGATTTGGACTTAAAAACTAAAAAACTACACATTTACAATTCTATCACGTCATATCGCAGATGCAAAAGTAATTGCCATATGATAATTTGTGCAGGCCTAACTTTAAAAACAGAGAATTGCTGCTATCAGATGCTGGTCATTGCACGAAAATATGAGAGTTGTTATCATGGCGAGGTTCTCTGAGTTTAAGTCCAATAAAAGAAATAGAGACAGGGTGAGTGAGGAGACAAATGAGAGAGGGGAAGAGAAGGAGAGAGAGGTGAGGTAACAGGGGAGAGGGAAGAGAACTGGATAGGAAGAGAGATTGATTTTCAAGCAGACAGAACTAGGTGAGGAAGTAGATGGAAACACTGACTGGAGGTAGGAATATTAGGAGACTGAAGACAGGGGAGGAAGAGGAGGAGGAGACAGATGGTGAGCGAGAAGAGGAAAGAGAGGAAAGTTGCTGTCAGTTGTGCAGGGTTGCATTTTTCCCTGTAAACACGCCTGTGTTTCTGCCTCTCTCTCTCTCCCTCTCTCTTTCTGCCTCTCAACTCCACCTATGTCCAATCTCTCTCTTTTTTCCTCACCTTATCTCTATCGCTTCTCTCACTCTATCTCTCTCTTTCTGTCTTTGTTGGCTTCTATGTCTCTCATCCTTCTCTCTGCCTCACTTTCTCCCCTTCTCTCTCTCTCTCTGTCTTTCTCAACCAGCCTGCCACACTCCAGTGGCTTCAGCAAACGGCTCCCCTGTCATATTATCTAACACACACACACAAAACCACACGCACACGCACACACACACACACACACACACACACACACACACACACACACATATATATATATATATATATATATGCATACTACAAAGAGAGAGAGAGCTTATCTATCTGGAGAGGGGACACAGTGTGCAATAATAGCTGCAAAATATATTAATTGCTGTCTCGCTGTACAGGAAATGGGCAAAAAATTAACAATGTCATCATTTCTGCCCTACATTGCTTGTTCCAGTTTGTGCTTTGATGGTGTATAAAATACATCACTTTGTATGCTGTGCTTTAGCAATGTACACATTATTGTATGATGCCAATAAAGCAGCAATGAAACTGAAATTGAGAGAGAACTGCTCGATATTGTACACACATTGACCTCATGTGAACAGGCATATTTTTTTTGTTGCTGCGTAGACACGTACACAATCAAAAAGAATCAAAAATTAAATCAAAAAGAATCAAAAAGATTTACACACACACACACACACACACACACACACACACACACACACACACAGGCCACACAGACCACGGCTGCTGGAGTTAGTCAGGAGAAATAATGAAACACTGGTCTCTCTGCCTTTATACTGTGTTTCATCTCATTGATAGTTTGCAACACTCAGTATCTACTTAATGTGCAGTATTTTGGTTGTAAACACTGAATACACTATATATTACTGATAAAGTTAACCATTTGACAATATAACATATAATAATATAACATATCAAGCCATAAATAAAGTGTATTAAAAAAAGTATTTAAAAAAAAAACTCTTGCTAATAAAGTAACTGAGAGAGAGAGAGAGAGAGAGAGAGAGAGAGAGAGAGTTGACTCAAGACAAAGATCACTGTATTGTGTTCATGGTTCCGTTTAAGAAAAAGCCTCGACCAGCTTTTTGCACAAGAAAACAAACAGAAATTACACTTTAAAAATAATAATAAATAAATAAACAACAATAAGTGTCCATCTAACGGCCGGGTGAACAGGGTTTTCTTCAGCTGGGATTTTCTGTTTTCTGTGTGGTCCGCTTAAAGGGTTAAAGCCCAAAGTGAACTGAATTGTAAGAAGTTGGTTTCCAAGGGAAACTGTTCGCACCGTTCCAGCTGAGGCAGGACGAACCAACTGCCTGACACGGAGGGGGGAGGGGTGGCGGGCGAAAAGACACATTAATTTATCAACATACCGGCTTTTAGCGGATTAAAATAAAACAAATCACACTTTCCACACGTATGAAATCGCAAAGCGTAGCGCTGCTTATTATTATGTCTGTTCATGGAGGCGAAATCAATACTACTCGTCGCGGTGCACCCCTCCTGTGGAAGCAGAGTGCTGGCGTCCCTGCCAAGTCGGTTTGAAAAGAGCAGACAAAGGCTTTGAGCCCAGGACGCCCCTCTCTCTCTCTCCCTCTCTCTCCCTCACTCTCTCCCTCTCTCTCTCTCTCTCCCTCTCTCTGCCTACGAACCCAACCTAGCTCTATCTTTCTGTTTTTCTCTCATGGAAATGTCGTTTAATAGGTGGCGTTAAGGCTGTTTATTTTTAAAAGATATATTCTGAGATGTACGACCATCTGGATCCCCGCTCGGCCGAGAGAGGAAGGCTTTTTGTAGATATAATACAAGGAAGCGTCGTCTGAGAGAGGGAGAGAGAGGGGGAAGGATTGACGCTTTTTCCTCCTCTCCTCCTCCTTCTTCCTTTCGCCCCCCTCTCCTCCTCTTTTTGGCGGAGAGAGAGAGGGGTTGAGGCAGGAATAAACGCTTTTTGGGCTTTTTTCCCCTTTCTTTTTTGATGCATTTGAATCCTACTGCGCAACCAGACCGGATCACGTGGGATTGGGGAGAGTTGGATCGATTTTGCACAGTTCAATGTGAGAAAAAAGGGGAGAGAAACAAAACAACTCTTATTTCTTTTTCACTTCTGTGGATAACTCTGACTGTTACGACTTTTGCATAATTTCAAGAGACGGGGAGGGGGGACTGTTTGTGGGTATTTTGCTTATTTTCTTTCAGCCTTGGAGGTGTGGAGTATTAATTCTCAGCTTATATGCCTGGGTGTTGAAAAACAATGGAGACGCACATTTCGTGCCTCTTCCCGGAAATTTTGGCCATGATTTTCAGCTATCTGGACGTGAGGGACAAAGGCAGGGTGGCCCAAGTGTGTATCGCTTGGAGGGACGCGTCCTACCACAAGTCGGTGTGGAGGGGGGTGGAGGCCAAGCTGCACCTACGCCGGGCCAATCCCTCCCTGTTCCCTAGCCTCCAGGCCAGGGGCATCCGGAGGGTCCAGATCCTGTCCCTGCGCCGCAGCCTCAGCTATGTGATCCAGGGGATGCCTAACATCGAGTCCCTCAACCTGTCCGGCTGCTACAACCTCACGGATAACGGCCTGGGCCACGCGTTTGTGCAGGAGATCCCGTCGCTGAGGGTTTTGAACCTCAGCCTGTGCAAGCAGATCACAGACTCCAGCCTGGGGAGGATAGCCCAGTACCTGAAGAACCTGGAGGTGCTGGAGCTGGGCGGCTGCAGCAACATCACCAACACGGGGCTGCTGCTCATCGCCTGGGGGCTGCACCGGCTCAAGAGCCTCAACCTGAGGTCCTGCCGGCATGTGTCAGACGTGGGGATCGGACATTTGGCGGGGATGACGCGCAGCGCGGCGGAGGGCTGCCTCAACCTGGAGTACCTCACCCTCCAGGACTGTCAGAAGCTGACGGACCTGTCGCTCAAGCACATCTCCAAGGGGCTGGCCAAGCTCCGGGTGCTCAACCTGAGCTTTTGCGGGGGGATCTCGGACGCGGGGATGATCCACCTGTCCCACATGGCCTCCCTGTGGAGCCTCAACCTGCGCTCCTGCGACAACATCAGCGACACGGGCGCCATGCACCTCGCCATGGGCACCCTGAGGCTCTCGGGGCTCGACGTGTCCTTCTGCGACAAGATAGGGGACCAGACCCTGGCGTACATAGCCCAGGGGCTGTACCAACTCAAGTCCCTGTCTCTGTGCTCGTGTCACATCTCGGACGACGGGATAAACCGGATGGTGAGGCAGATGCACGAGCTAAGGACCCTGAACATTGGACAGTGCGTGCGCATCACGGACAAAGGGCTGGAGCTCATAGCCGACCACCTGACTCAGCTGGCGGGCATCGACCTGTATGGATGTACCAAGATCACCAAGAGGGGACTGGAGAGGATCACACAGCTCCCCTGCCTTAAAGTGTTGAACCTGGGACTCTGGCAGATGACAGAGAGTGAGAAAGTGAGGTGATTGGAAATGAGGTTGTGTTTCTTTTCTTTTTTTTCATGGGGACAGAGGGGGATATGCGGAGGAGGAGGAGGGCTGGATGGGCGGGGGAGTTTCTATTCTTATTTAAAAAAAGAGTGAAATCCTTCCTTTCCCCTCCTATGTCGGTGTGTGAGGTGTGCTTCTCCCGTGTTAACTAGGATTTTATGTTCAGATGACTCCCCCCCTTAATTTAGTCTGCCTAAGACATTTGATATAACGTAATACTGCGCCCGGTAGGAAGCAATTAAACCTTTTTTTTTTTTTTGCTTTTGTTGATACTCTGCAAAAACATCCATGTTAAATTGTTTAAATTTCGTATTGAGTGTAAAAGGTCTTATCAGTTCTGCCACCGGGGTCAAATAACTTCACTTGTCTCCAAAGCAGCTGCTTTCAGAAATTGTTTTGAATCAGGTGTCATTTAGGAGAATGATCCGCCTTGTTTAATAATATTGACACTTGTTTCCCCAGAAAATTCCCGATTCAAGTGAAACTTTAACTGGATACAAGTGGAGTTATCTCACCCGTACTGGCTCTCTCCCCCTTTATTTCTTGAGGGAAAAAAAAGATATTAAACAGTAGGAGACTAAATGACTTGTTGGGATGGACATTTTTGCGGATTTGAGACATTTATCTATAACTAATCTCCACTACAACCATCACGCCTAAAACATTTGGCTACCTCGTATGTGGTTGTTTTCAAACGCGTTATAGGGTGTATGCTGTTTAAAAAAAAAAAAGAAAAAGAAAAAAAAGAAGGAAAGCAAGAATGAGAGAGACTGGGAGAAAATGTGCCTAAAGGGACTGAGTCTGCCCCCTCCCCCACCCTCCACCCCTCCATGCCTCCCTCCCTCCTCCTGAGAAGAGCTGGAGCAAGCAGACCCGGACACAATCTAACTAGCCTACCTTTTGTTAATATACCCACAGAAACAGCAACACATTCCCAGAGAGACAGAGGGAGAGAGGAGAGTTTCAGGAACTGTAAAAAATATTTTCAGATTTAAAGAAAGACGCTGTGATTTATGCAAATAACAGACCAAACCCGCTTATGTCCAGCAGATTTTTTTGTTTGTTTGTTTTGTTCTGGTTCTCTGTCATTTTAGGGAGGGTTACGTCTAACTTTAAGGCCCTTTTGAGCCGACCTTTATCCAAGCTTTGATCAATGTAAAAGAGAAAAGAGTGCATCTCGTTCTGCTGATGAAAAATAACTATAAGCATCCTATAATAACACTATTCAGATGTTACAGGATGACTAACAAGTCCATGTAGGAATGTCATAGGAGACAAAACACACCGTAAACTATGTTAAAGTCATCACAAGTCCCTATAATATTAATATAGGATATCACAGGGACATTACAGCTGTTTTTCCTGAGGGGATGCTGGCAGGTATTTGTTGGGATTGAATGTCAGTGGATGTTGTTCAGAGCATCGTACTTCAAATTGAAGTGAATTCTATATAGCTATCCCATGCCCTTTATTGATTGAACGAATCAGGGGTCGTTTCAAGTTTTTCTTTTGTTGTTTTTTTCCCCCCTCCACGTTAAAGCCAACCTAGGTTGCATTCATATTCATGTTGCTCTCACTGGTGAAACAGAAGGAATATCTCTTTTTTTTCTTCCCGTATTTCTCCACCTCTCTCTCTCTCTCTCGGAATAAAAATAACCTGAATCCATTTTGAGACATGCTTAGAATAAGGAGCAATCGATTATTTTTCTTTCTCTCTGTCTCGGGTTACAAGCGGAATGCGTATCACACACACACTCATACAAATGCACACACATTTACACAAACACACACCGAGGCCTGTGTGCGTGTCTTAACGATGTAATGCAATGACCTGCTAGAAAATGAACACGGATGTGCGTCCTGCTGAAAAAGCTGTGTGTGTTTGAAAAAAATAAAAATGTACTGTATATTATGTGTTTGTAAAGAAAAAAAGAAAATGCAGAATCCCAAAATTAAATTGTTTTATATTCTTACGGTTAAAACAATAAAAGATATTTATATAATGAACGAAAAGAGCGATGTGGACTGCTTTTGTGTAGGTGTAGCACTTCATTGTTTACACCATGCCGTCCTGGAAGCATGGACTGTTCATTTTGGAGCCTTTTTTCCTAACAAGAATGTGGCAAAATCCCACTTTCCAAAGAGGTTTAGGAATGGTTTTGTTCCCACAAGAGAGCCCGTATTGATATGGCCTTGTCCCACAGTGATATTGTCCAATTTCCAATGCCTTTAACAGACATAGGTTATTTAATTTTCATACAATGCTCCTAATAACCACCCACGCATTTTTTTTTTCTCGGATTCAATGGAGCCAGTCTAGCCTTGGCGTTTTGTCCACAAAGAGCTGAGACATGAAATGAAAATGCAGTTGTGTTATATTATTTACGAGGAGATACAAAATGGATGCTTGCCGTCTTGATTTGGCTGCATTGCCGGTGTAATTAATTAGCACCAAGGCGTTTATTACAAGAAGCTGTTCTGCCCTGCTGACTTTTTTCCCCCTTCTTTTTTTAATCCTCAAATGCAACAACAACAACAACAACAAAAAAAGCTTTCAGATGAACTGGGAGGGCAGTTGAATTTCACATTTTGTCTTAAGGTTTCAAAGCAAGCACATGGGGGATTTGTCTCTGTTTTGTGGTTTTGAATTTCATGGTTTAAATGCAAGGCTCAAATGGAAGGTTTTGCATATTAGTTTTGGTTATTTTTGCGGTGTTTTATTTCATAGGCAGGAGGGACTGTGTGGAGTAATGAGGTCTAAAGTTGGTTATAGGACTGGATTTCCCTCTGCCTCTTGCTCTCTCTCTCTCTCTCTCTCTCTCTCTCTCTCTCTGCTTTGCTTCAGGACGTGTCTTGTGTTTGGATTGACACACACACACACACACACACACACACAGACAGGGTGGCCAGGCCGGTCAGTAGCCATTGTCTCTCTTTAGAAGTTAGAAAGGCAGGTTTTGGGGGAGATTTTTTCCTTTTTTGCCCTCTTTCTCCCTCTCTTGTTCAGTCACGCATACCAGATCCCCTAGACCAGACAGGAGCCTCTCTCTCCTCTCTCTCTCTCTCTCTCTCTCTCTCCCTCTCTCTCTCTCTCTCTTTCTCTCCTCTTCCCTCTCTCTCTCTCTCTCTACCCTGCCCCCCAAAAAGCCACCCTCCTCCCCTCCCCACCCCACACACTTCTTTTTAGCATTCCACACCATCATTCAAAGCATTTAAGCATTCTCTCTCTCTCTCCCTCTCTCCTGACTCTCTGTCCATGGGGATTTGGGGATAAAGGCCAGCAGAGGGATTGTTGACCACAGGGACACAGACACACACACACACACACACACACACACACACACACAGAATGTCAGTGTTTGCTGTTTCTTTAGTTTGCTTTGGTTGGCCTTTGGTCTTGTGCAATAACACTGCAATGGCTGCACAGTGAGATTTGAGAGATTTGTCTGTGGCATTTTGTGCTGTTTGGTATTAGAAAACACACTTTCCTGTCAAAAATGCTTTGTAGTCTTTAAAAACGGCGGGTGACTTGAATAGAGAATAAGTATTTATACTTGTAGAACGAGCCATTGTTGATAATATGTTTGGCCTACGTAAGTGGTGTTTTTTATATATGGTGTGCCCTATAATAACCCCCAACAAATGTCTGGATAAACTGTCTGTGTCTGGGTTGGTAGATTCCTGAACAGAATAGGTAGGCTACAAAATAGATAAGAATAAACTGGGCTGTAGATGCTGCTGTGCCAAGCCTGCAAGGAAAGAGATGGGTTATTGAAATAAATGGAGGCTCCACTGGAGGAATGAGAGGTGGAAGCCATACAGCAAAGCTCGCTGTGTCTTTATCATTTGACATTTCAGCGCGCGAGCCATTCCTAACAGATACAGGAGACTTGACGCGACAAGGTCGTATCATGTATTTCGAGAGAAAAAGGTCTGCAGGCCAATATGTTGACTGATAAAGACACAATCTGCTGCATTCAGATGATAATGTGCATTCAAATGATACTATTAATCCCCATAGGGAGATTGTCTTTCTGTGTGCCCGCCTGCACAGGGAGGTCAGAGGTCGGCGTCGGCTGCAGAGCTGCACTGCCGGAGCTGGTAGGGATGCACTGTGTTGCTCAAGGACACTTCAGCAGGGAGGATGATTGTCAACACAAGAGTTTGGACTGTTTCCTGCCTGGTTTGGACAATCTTATCATTAGGTCACCCTGACATTCTGCTACACCTCTTGCCTCTTTTTATTTATTGTTCTCTGTTAGTGAGTGATTTCAGGTATGTTATTTGGCCAAATATCGAAATTGAACATATAGAAAGTGCTGTCGTTTACCAGGAAACTGTCCTGTCCAGTCTATGAGGATAAGGCAGAAAGCTGCAGCACTTGATAGTGTACATTTCACAGTGCAACATTACTTTGCATTATGTCAGTAATACACTAAATAGAAACACTCGCGATACTCTTACCAATTTTCTCTTTGCACAATATCAGTTAGTAAGGTAAACTGCCAAAACCCACAGCTCACCAGAAGATAATATATGTCTGGATATATCTGCCTTCACTGCAGTAGATATTTTCACGGTGCTATGACAGATCATTTTGAAATTTAACACCTCGGTGCGGCGCCTCACATTCATACAGTTGTACAAATTCACACCTGGAAACCACAGTCCTCTGCTGCTGGCTGCTGTAACCCAAAGGCCACCTCAGACATCTCTGCTGCAGTATGGACTGTTGCTGACGTGTCCTCCCTCTTCTGGACATACTTTGTCGCAGATGACATTAGCTCTCAGACACAGCCATATTGCTGAAACGGTTCAAACTCTGCCTCCATTCTCCCGATGAATGAAGAGGCACTTCTTACACTTTCTAGTCTGTTGACAGCAGAGACAACCAAGTGTGGAAAGGTCGACAAAGCAAACATGGTGGCAGACCAGCAAAAAATGATTCACAGGAGCAAATATGCAATCAGGAGATGAGTGTGTTTCTCCTGTTTAAGCTGCACCTTCCCTGCAGCTCAACGAGTAGAGCAAGGCGTCAACACTGGCTAGAGTTAGCGGTTCAATTCCCTGTCTAACACTGCACTAACAATGTCTGCACTCGCTCTGCTGTTAGGGAGCAAATGGAAGTAAAGCATACACTGATTGGTTTATGTCAGGATCACATCTTGCTCCCGCAGTCTCTCTGCAAACCCACAGATCCTGTGTGCCGGTGTGATTGACAGCCGCACTGCCAAACAAGCTAATTCAAAGGCTAGCTAGTGCCCAAATTAGACAAAGGCCCACGTTAGCAGAGGAATCAGGCGAACTCTCGTCTCCAACTCCCTCACCCTGCACTGTAGAGCTCGCTGACAGAACCTTTTCAGACTATAAATGCTACTGCTTTTGCCTTTTGAACTTTGTGGCTATATATACATATGTGTGTGTGTGTGTGTGTGTGTGTGTGTGTGTGTGTGTTGGGCCTAGTGGTTGTAAAAGTTGAACTGTGACTCGTCACATCGATAGCTCTGCTCCGAACCACAGTTACCTTACCTTACCTTACCTTATTTCCTGTCAGAGAGAAAAACAGGAGCGTATGGGTGTGTGTGTGTGTGTGTGTGTGTGTGTGTGTTTGTGTGTGTGCTTTACTGCCACCATTAAAGGAATAGTTCACCATTAAAAGGGGAACTAGGGCTCTTCACAACAAAGCATCAGGGGTATTAGCAACAACGTGTTACTGCCCTTCCTCCCCTCATCTGCCTGTCTGTCTGTCTCACTGTCTCTATGCTTCACGTCTGTCTGTCTGTCTTTCCGTCTTTCTGTGTGTGTCTGTCATGTCTGTCTCTCTCTTCTTTTCTCTCTGCCCTCTCTTTTGATCTCTCTCTGTCTGTTGGTGGGCCTTTCTGTCCATGTTGCCATCTTTTTTCCCCTCCACCTCTGTCCCTTCTTGTTTTCTTAACCGTCTCTCCCTGCACCTCCCTCTCTCTATCTCTGTCTGTCTCTCTCTCTCACACACACACACAAACTCCTCCTGTCTCTCTCTCCACCTGTCTAACCCCCCTCATCCTTTTCCTCCGTCTCTCCTCTCTTTCTCTACCCTCCCTCCTCCCTTCTCTCTGCAGCACCTGGTGTAGAGGTGTCACTGAGGTACAGTAGACGGCTCTTTGATGTCCCAGGGGCCCTCAGGGTGTGTGTGTGTCTGTGTGTGTGTGTGTGTGTGTGTGAGGAAACTTTTATCAGCAGCCCAGTCAAGAACATTTGGCATCGCTTTTGATTTCGGCATGTCTGATGGTGAAACGACCTGCACTGTGTGTGTGTGCGCACGTATGTGTGTGATCATGTACAGCAGAGCTCCTTAAACTTTTTTTTTCCACTGAGGAACCAAACTGAGCCAGTTTAGGCTCCAGACTCATTAAAGCATACCCTTGCCATGCAGGGACTCATTTTCTGCCACATTTTGGGCCACAGACCACAGCTTAGGAAACCTGGATACACAGTGTTGAGCTGGGTGCCAGTTAAATGGATAGTTCAGGGAATTTAACAAACCTAATGGAAGTTAATGAGGCGAAACACACTGGTTGACTGATCCTGTGATATTAAGTCATATCACTGCCTTGTGAAAACCTCGTAACTCCTATTTTGGTGAGTTTCATGTCGAACCCCTTGAACTTGAAAATACTTTCACCCTTTGAACTCTGATTTTCCTCTAAATCTCCCCTAAAGAAGCTGCAAAGTTAGACAAAAAATCCCATATTTTGCAAAAGTGTTGCATTCATGTTCTGTGTCTGCCGGCTGTAACACTTCTCTGAAGCTCCATCACACTTATATCGAGTGAAATATTCAAAGTCAAGATGCCATTGTGGCTTGATTACACCAAATAGAAAATATCTAGATGTCCTTTTATATATCATTCTATACACATTTCCCTGTAATTCCGCAGGACATATTTGGTATCTTTGGAAACCTTGGGATCTCCGCTAGAATTTAAATTCAAATTCTGTTGGTTTGAACAAAGCCCAGCCATGCAGCTTGCAAATGCAACCCACCAATGGAAGTATAAACACCTACCAGACAGTGTCAAAATGCATCGTGAACAAGCCAAACCCAAGGGTGAGGTGTTGAAAAGGTGCCACTTTGGAGATACAAGGTTTTCAAGAGTTTGCACTTGATAAATAATATTGTTAGACAGAAATTTGTTTGTGCTGTGTGGAATTTATCAGAGGAATCTTTGACTTCCACTCTAACAGCCTTATTGCTCTAATTTATCCAACAACATTTACCCTGGACAATTTCAGCCTGCCAGTGTACCAGTCGCAGTGTTTACACTGCTTTACATTGTGGTTTCTTGTAAACAAAAGGAACAAAACACAGCCAGTAATATCATAATACTGTGCAAGCCGCGGTGAATCACAAAGCACAACTTTATTTTCTAATTGGTGACCATGCATTTTTAAAATTCCACAATGGGTTTAATTAGATTCAGTGGGTCCTCTGGGTCATGAGATGGCATCGGCACAGAGGCCAATGTAAACTCTGAATCCAAATAAGAAGATGAGAAATAAGGCCATAACCGTGATCGGAGTTGCAAGGGTTTTAATGCGAGTGCTGGTATGTGGTATGTAACTTACTGGGTTTGGGGCTGCAGCAGCTGGAGCACAGAGGAAGAGGAGGAGGAGCAGAGGAAAAGGCACCTCTGTCCTAATGTCTGCTACAGTCAGAGCCCAACCTGGAGAGAGAGAGAGAGAGAGAGAGAGAGAGAGAGAGAGAGAGAGAGAGAGCAGGAAGGGAGAAAAATACAGTAGAGACAGGAGAGAAAGAGAAAAAAGTAGAGACAGAGGAAGAGAAGGAGAAAGAGGTGAGAGAAATGAGAGAGAGACAGAGAGAGAGAGAGTGAGAGAGAGAGAGAGGAATCTGTGAGTCACTGTTTGACTGTGGGCTGCTAGAAGTCGGCTAGCCATGTTAAAATACCGTCTGGGCGTACACACACACACACACACACACACACACACCAAATGTTTTAAAATACAGAAATCAGTCTAGGAGTGGAGAGTGGCTGGCCTTACACACACATATACACACACACACACACAGTGTCTGCAAAAATCCTACTGCTGCTTCTCTCACGCTTTATTGCTCAACAGACCAACTAATTATTTTTCAGCTGGGCATCAATTTTTGGAAAACACACACACACACACACACACACACAGCATATTCTTCAGAAAGTAATGAGCTATTTTGCTACATGGGTACAAGAAATTACGGGGGTCAAGATAATTGCAGCCGTTTAATGTTGCTCATTTTTACAAAAACTTTACAGCGAAGGAGGAACAACGGCGTGGTCCATCACAGAAATGTTCCATTACTGATTATTTCTCCCTGCAAAGGAGTGATTTTGTTGAATTGCGACGAACGGGGCTGAATCCCATCAGGAGTATCTCCTCTGCTTCACTACTGCCTCAGTAATAAAGTACCAAGAGGCTGTTCCTCTCAAGAATATTAATAATTTACTATTTTTTACAAAATACCCTTTCTCTGTTGTTTTTCTTTCAGAATTCAAACAAATGGACTAACAACCCCAATTTATTTCTAATGCAGATGGCCAGTCCTCAGTCATTAGCCTCAGCTGTTTGCATTCTGCTTATGCATCACTTTATTCCTGGTTAAAATCAGGTTTATCTGCTACAGGCTGCAGCATTTATTTTCAAATATTACTTATAAAGTGGCTAGCTCATTAGCCCAATTTGATGTATTTCCAAAGTCCAATCTAGATATTCACACGTTATATTTGGTGCATTAGCATTAGCCATGATTGTGTGACACTGACAAACCCCCCCATAGATGTTTTATTTGGTATGTTAGCATTAGTCTAATAGCACACATCATCACTGACATTATTATAATTTGACACTAGCATTAGCCATAGACATTATTTGGTACTAACATTAGCAATAGACATTATATTTGGTACTAGCATTAGCCATAGACATTATATTTGATAATAGCATTAGTCATAGACATTATATTTGGTACTAGCATTAGCAATAACCATTAATTTGATACTAAGCATTAGCCATAGCCATTAATTTGACACTAGCATTAGCCATAGACATTAAATTTGGCACTACCCTAGTCAAAAAGTCCTACAGGATTTTTAGGTTTTTTAACGGAATCCTATAGGATATCTGCAATTCCTATAAGACTTTCTGTTGTCTCTATAAGAAATGTATATGGTTCCTTTTGGATTTTCACAGTCCTGTTGGAAATTTTGAAGTATTCTATTGGAACCTATTGATATTTCAAAAAGTCAAATAAAATCTTCTCTTTTTTATGGGAATCATATAGGATTTATAAAAATTGCTAATAAATTGCTATGGCTAATGCTATAGCATTAGCCATAGCCATTAATTTGACACTAGCATTATCAATAGACATTAATTTGGCACTAGCATTAGCCACAGACATTAGATTTGGTACTAGCATTAGCAATAGAAAGTATATTTGGTGCTAGCATTGGCTTATAATTGGTGCAATTATATTGGAAGACATTATATTTGGCTTATTTGGTAGGCCTATTAGCAATTAGGCCTTTTATTTGATGCCAGAATTAGCAGTAGACAACAGACATTGAATTTAGTGCTATAGCCATGTTAATGCTGATCCACAGGTCTGTATGCTAACATGACCCATTCTAGTGCAGATTCCCATGCTACATCAGATCCAGGAGCTCGGTATACGCAAAAAGAACAATAAATGATGTTTTGAATTCAAAAGCACGAGGCTGCTCATTAACAATCAAATCATGGAGGCTGTTGTTAAATCTTTTATATAAACCTTAGCAATTAGAGCGGTACACTATGAGAATTATGCAGGACATGATGATGACTTTTGCTCCCTGTTCCTGCTTCATTAGACAGAGAGAGACAGGAGCGATAGAGTGAGAGAGTGAGAGAGAGAGAGAGAGAGAGAGAGAGAGAGAAAGGATGACATGTCGTTTTCTCTGGGTTTCTTTGTCTCGATGTGAAACCACGTGAAGCGCTGACAGAAAAGTGACAGATACCTGCGATGTCACAACGAGACAGGCTCACACACTTTCTCATTTGTCAGGTGAGACAGTGTTTTGGTAGCGTGGGAGGGACCGCCGTGCATGTGTGCGCTTGTCTTCCTGTCTGTGCATGCGCCTTTGAAAACGTATACATATATGCATAACGTGTGTCTGTGCGGGTGCGTGTACATCGGCGCCGGGGTTTTGACACTTTGTCTCTGCCTCAGCCTCCTCTCCACACGCTGCTGTCATTTCAGCTTGTCATTCAACTATCAATGCGGAGAAACTTTTTTCCCCCCTCCGTCTTTATTCTGTTCAAAATTTGTCATGCTTCTCTCATGCGGGGGGGAAATGGGCAGAGAAGGAGACAGGAAACAGCAACAAGAGTGGAGACGGGATTTGATCATGTTGCTTGACAGGGAACACTGAACTGGAACAGGGAAATTTCACACTTTAACAAGGCTGATTTTTCAGGAGTTTTTTGGGGGGGAATTTAAGAATTGTTTGGAGAATGAGAGACAGAGAGAGAGAGAGAGAGAGAGAGAAGTAAGTGAACATCGACTATTTATAAATGTAATAAGTAGGCATTAACTTTACTTTGTCATCATGTGCTTTTTCAAAATAAGGCGTTTGGCAAAGAGCAGTGGTGGGAAAACTAACCACATCTTTTGCTTAACTCAAAGTAGCAATACCTCAATGGAAAAATGCAAGCAGAAAGAATAAACATTAGCAGTAAAATATACTTGAAAAAGTATATGAAGCATATGAAGTATGAGAACTGTTATTGATGCATTAACCTGCAGCAAATGTTTTAAAGTTGTAGCTCTAACTTGTCTATACAGGCCTACTATAGGCTAGTTTACATTAAAACAATGCACCAAGTTTAATGTTTGGCATGTAAACACTTATTCTATAAAGTAAGTAGTAACTAGAGTAAAAGCCCTGCAGTCAAATATTTGGTAACACTTCATTTTAGTGGGGTGTGAATTCCATGGTAACTAGGTGATAATTAGCAAGTAATTATTTGAAATTTGTTTGAAATTACCCTCGAATAACATCAACAATGACCTCAAAATTAACTGGAAACTGAAACATTTTATTTTTACTGTGTCACCAAACTCATTCTGAACTTTCAAAATGATGCTGCAAGGTGAATTTATGATATTTATTTGATGGTTTTCCCGTAGAACTCCAATACAACTGAGTTGCATTCAAGTTGCACATGTAAAGGCTGTCTCAAGATTTCATGATATTCCAGAAATCCCATGACCCTGGTTTCATTTTTATCATCTAATGGATTTGAAATATTAATCTGGAGAGAGTTTGGTGACATACTATAAATAACAGTTTTGGTTTTCAATAAATTTGAGGTAAATGATGATGTAATTTGGGGATAATTTTAGGGAAATTTCATTTATTTCAAGTTACTTACTTATTATCACCTCGTTACCATGAAATTCACCTCTGAAATGGAGCAAAAGCATTAAGTCTCACTGTGTAACTGAAGGCCAGTTTAAGTACAGTACTTAAGTAAATGTACTGAGTTACTGTCCATCTCTGGTGCCAAACAAAATCCCCAGGATCATTCCTCCAAATGTGATTAAGAACATAAAAATATTTTTGTCACTCTTTGGTATCCTTAGAAGGGCCAAAAATAATTTTATGGAGGGTCAAATGTGTCCTTCAAGCCCCACTTTGGCCAGCTGTGGTTTGAAAGGCCTGGTTGTACTCGCTGAGCTCCATTCAGCTAAAGGTTAGGGCTATTTCCCTTTCAATCCAATTGATCCAGCATGTGGACATTCAAACCATAAAAAATCCGCCTCAAAAGCTTCTTTAATATCCAATCTATAAAGGCATTATTGAGTCAGAGTAGTGCTCTTATCTCTCAGTAAATGAATTAGAGTTTCAATTTGCATGTTGAGTGGATTGAACTGAAAGTGGCCCAGACCCACAGCATCCAGTAGAGCTCTGTTGTGCCGGATGATAACCAGCCTGCCAAGTCAGAATTTGGCAAAAGCTAGTTTTACACTTGTACCAAAAAAAGGTTAGGTTTTATTTATTTATTTTTTTGGAGATAGCCTTTGGAGTGTAGATCTGTGAAAAGTCTCCGGCAGACAGATCGACACACCAAATGCTAATGTTGGAAAATATCCTTCTACTCTGCATCAACCCGCGGCCGTGTTGGATTTTCAGAATGATCCCACTAGTGGGTGGATACAGATCTAGCCATTGTAAAAGAGAGACATGTGTTTGAATTCCCACAGGTTGCTATTTTGAAAAAAGTATGCAGCACACAGCAAAATGCAGCATGTTTGGCGAAGGCTCGACTCGCGTGCGTGCCGACAGCCAGACTTCCCTGACCACGTGAGCGGCTCGCCTCATCTTTTCATTGTTATCTCCACAGATGTGATCGGACCTGCACAGATGTTTTCGGTACCAGGTTCGAAGGCATCTCAAATCCAAAATGTACCCCATGCTGGGCCAGATTTTTCATCTTTGAACAAGTCAGCTCTGATGTTTTTATCCCTCCTTTTCAGCAGGTATGGGGCCGAAGTTGTCCACAACTCAAAGAAATTAACTCGGATAAAAATTCTTTTGAATGAAAAGTCTTTTTTTTTTACTTTTAACAGGTAGACCAGGGAGAAAGGGAGGACGAAAGCAAGGGAGTGAAATATGTATGTTACCCTATAGATCAAGTGAGAATGTGTGAAAGAGAAAAAAACAGAATGTATGTGCATGAAAGTGAGAAGAGAGACAAATAGAGAAACAGAGGAGAGAGAGATGGGAGGTAGAATGAGAGAAGATAAAGAGAGAGACTGAGGACTGAATACAAAGAGGGGCAGGGAGAAAGAGCCTCTTTTTCTGTGTGTGTGTGTGTGTGTGTGTGTGTGTGTGTGGGTACCAGGTGTGTATCCACTGTCCCGAAGGTCCTTCTAGCTGTCTTCTCCTATTGATTAGTTCATATTGATCTGGCTTACGCTCTCTCTCTCTCTCTCTCTCTCTCTCCCTCTCTCTCTCTCTCTCTCTCACACACACACACACACACACACACACACCGCATGGTTCACTTGATTCAGCCAGGCTTTGACACAAGGGACAGGAGCCTTTAGTGTTAACACACATGCACACATGCACACACACACCCATCAAACAACAAACACTGGCTGTTTGCTCCTGTGTATTGGCCGTCTAGTGAACAGGCAGCAGCAACAATGACAGTGTATGAGAGAGACTGTCAATACAAAACTCAAGTATCTTATCTTGTAGCCTACTTCCCGGGAACTGCGGGAAATTGTTTGATTTTCCACTTGATCTCCATATGTGTATTATTTTTTAACGTCTTACAGTGTGTTATCAGTGGTTCTGTTTGTAGCCAGGATCGGGAAACAGTTTCCTCATGCAGCTGACAAACACTCGCTGTCAGTCACAGTCAGGTAGGGCAGCCGGCGCCTGAAGGCAGCAGGTTTGTGACCGGAGGGTCAACTGTTCAAATCTCAATGCAGTCCGTCTGGGAGCAGGACAAGTGAATGATCCCACTTTCACACAAGACACTTGACAAAGCTCCACTATTTCCTTGGACTTCTGGTTTTACCGGATAAAGAGAATTTTTGGGTTTCCACTTCTGCCTGCCGTGTGGAATATGTTTCCCCAGGGAGACAGTGAAGGTGTAAAACAAGTGGTCGGCGAAATATGTAGCACTCAGAAGCAATATTTAATCATGCTATTGAAGAGATTTGTACATATCATTGACACAAGTTGTGCTGGCTTGTTTGAATTCAGAAGCACAGCTTGAAGGGCCAGTGACAGGAGGGGTGGGTGGGTCTTATTCATTTCCTTCCCTTTTCCACTGCGGATCTTCTTCCAGGCTTTTCTTCCCTGCACAGAGGACAAAGCCTCCGAACGAGATTATTTTACACCAAACAAGCAGGTTTTACACAGTGTTTTTTCCCCAAGACTAGCTGCTAAGAAAAAAGCGAGCGCCTCCGTTGCTGTCCTGCATGCATATTTTACTTTCAGATTAACCGGTGTCACAATCTTCCAGCCTGTCTGAAACGCAGGGTTATGCCTGACGTTCTGTCTTGGTGGTTGCTCATTATAACGACACTATGAATATAAGCCAAAGTCCAGTCTATAATATGGTGATTTATTGGTAATTTCAAGTTACCATGTCTTATATAAGTGTGATTACACAGGTCGCAGATTAGCAGGTGACCTGTTTGCCGAAGCAGACAGAGACCTGACCAAACCTGTGCAGTTGACTTTTTCACATTATTTGCTATTGGGGAATGGTAACAGGTTTGACTTCTGTCATGTGACCAGAGGGATGCATGACAGGACAGGCTGGCAGCCCCGACACAGTGCAGATACCTGTCAGGGCTGACCCTACAGGAGGAAAAGGAGAACGCTGTCTGGGGCCCAGCTGCTATAAGGGCCAAATGGAGGCCGTCTCTTTTTTTTCTGCCTAGTGGGAAAAGGGAAACACAGAAGCACTGGTGCCCAGAGAGTCACCAGAGAAGGGGAGAGAGTCATAGTTACTCCCGATGTTTACCCGCACTTCATTGAGTTTCTTCACTTTGACATTCAAAGCACTGGGCAGAAATCACATGAAAGAGCATGTCCCCCCAGTGCTCCAGCTGGGTGTCATGCCCTGCTACACCCGGGACCAGAGCGCTAGAACACCATGACCTCCAGGCCAGACACCTAACCCCCCACTGACCACCAGCCAGCCACCCTCCCTCCAGCCTCCAGCCGTCTTTGACCTCCAGGCTTCAGATATGAGTAAGACAGATTTGGGGAGGGCCCATTCTCTGGACCTTTTCTGGGGCCCAGCCATTTCTGCGGGCGGGCCTCCACACAAATCCATATTTAAGCACAGCAGAAACACACGCCCACACACACTCACACGTCTGTCTGTTTGTCTTTCACTCAGGCTCTTTACAACACCTTCCTCTTCTGCCTTTGTCTGTGAATCCAATGAAACGTCCCTCTGTCTCTGCTCTTAGTCTTTTATGTGTGTGTACAAACACACACACACACACACACACACACACACACACACACACAGAGCCAGCCTGCTGCTGCTGTGATGGCTCCGAGCTGTCAAAACACCCTAACCCCCCCAACACACACACACAGACACGCCACGCTCACACACACATGCACACACAGAAAAAGGAGCCTGACTGAGCTTGCCTATGCGGGTTCACACACAAACACACACACACACACACACACACACACACACACACAGTGTCATCTATCCACCCTCACTCTCTGTTTCTTCCTCTTTTTCTCCTCTATGTGAATGTCTTAGCACCTGGATTTTTAATAATCCCTCTCATCCCCAATCTATCTATCTATCTATCTATCTATCTATCTATACCTCCCATGCATATTGGAAGGACAGTCCCTCTTAACAACTTTTAGGTTGATGTCTTACTCAAGTTAGTTATTTTCCCAGAAATTTGCAATGGTCAGTTGCTTTGTTGCACCTATATTGGTAACACTTGATTGGCCCACAGTCTGTAGCTACAGCAGACTGCTGCTGAGTTTTTCCCACAAGAAAAAATAACATTAACAGTTCAGGAGCGTAAACTGTGTCATTTTTCTTTCGACACATGGCTTTGTGGTGAAATACGCCTCTATCTTCTCCCCCTTTTCTCATGCTGTGGCTGTATATCTGCTTCGTTCTCTTTCCCATACTCTCTTTCACCCTCTCTGACTCACGCGTGCGTACACACACACACACACACACACACACACACACACACACACACACACATATACACACAGAGTGCTGGGTGTTTGGCCTGCAGGGTGTGCACAGTGGGGAGGAATCAACCGTATGGCAGACATGAGGACTGAGCCAAATCTGGCTCATACACATGGTGTGTGGCTGCGCTGCTACCGCCTGTGCCTGCATGTGTGCGTGCGTGTTTGTGTGTGTGTGTGCGTGTGTGTGTGTGTGTGTGTGTGTGTGGCTGAACACTGCCTGCATGTAAATATATATCAGGGGCAGCAGTAGCCTAAAGGTGAAAGATGTGAGTGTTTTTGACTGGAGTGTTGTGAGTCTAAATCCTGCAGGCGGGCAGGCTCGTCCCTCACCAGCTACTGCCGCGCTGCCCCTCAGCAAGGCACTTAGCCCTGCAACTGCTCCAGCACGACAGAGCTATACAAACTGCATTAAAGCAGCATCCAAGGTGTTAACATACATTTGCTGAGGTATATGTGTGTACCTGAGTGTGTATGGTACCATGTAGTGGTGAGTGTGTGTCTGCATGCTGCCATGTTCCTGCATTTGAATATACATGGAAATTACATGCTACGTGTGTGTGTTTGTGTGTGTGTGTGCAGTACATGTGTGCAAATGCTCTTTCTGCATGTCAGTATTTAAATCAGACACAGATGACGTGCCTGTGTTTATGTGCATGCTGTAAGTGTTTTGGCTTGTGGTGGTTCCAGTGCATGATAATCGTTTATTTATGTCTCTCTCTTTCTCTCTGTGTGGTTGTGTGTGTGTGTGTGTGTGTGTGTGTGTGTGTTGGAATACAGAGCCATTTGTGTCTACATGCTCTAATGGATGTGTGCTTGCGTGTCTAGCTAAAGCTCGGAGTATCATGCCCATATGTTTGCATACTGAATTGCGTGTTTACAGTGTGTTCCCTCACTTCTCTGCTTCTAACTTTTTTTCTGTCACACACACTCCCCCACCACTTTCTCCCACAATCCCCTCTTTCTCCCTCAGTTGCCCTTCCTCTTTTCCCCCTTCAACACAAACGTCTTCTGTATATGTTTCAGCCTCTCAGCCTCTCTCTCTCTCTCTCTCTCTCTCCCCTGATGTTTCTCTTCATCTTTTCCTCCTCCACCTCAGACTTTTGTGTGGAGGTTAAACCGAACCGTCATGTAGTAGCTCTTGCTTTGTGTGTGTGTGCACTTCTGTGTAACTCTCTGTGTGTAGGAGGGTTTTTAAAAATGCATATATTCTATAAGAGGGGGAGGAAGCAGAGCGTGGTAGAAAGAAAAATACAGCCTGTGCGAGTGTGTGCGTGTGCGCGTGTGTGTGTGTGTCAGTCGGGTTGACATCTGATCTTGCTGAGTATGGTAAAGAAGAAAGTGCTGAAAGTACTCTGTGTGTGGGGGGGGATTCTGTGTGTGTGTGTGTGTGTGTGTGTGTGTGTGTGTGTGTGTGTGTTTTGTGGCCTGTATGTGTCCTCGTTTCTGTGTGGGTGGTAAGAGGAGGGAGTAGGGTGTGTGAGTGCACTAAGTCTAAGTGTCAGCGTGCCTTCCTCTCTCTTGCTGTGTGTGTTTGTGTGTGTGTGTGTGTGTGTCTCACAGGGAGAAAAGGGGGGGGAGTTGCAAAGTGAAGCAGTGGCTGAGGCCCGAGAGATGGATGACAGGGACGGCCATGAGAAACAGAGAGAGAGAGGGAAGGAGGTGAGGAAGGAGCAAAGACAGAGGAAAGAGGAAAAGACAGCAAGAGGGAAGGAAGGAAGGGTGGCAAGTGAGGAAGGAAGGAAAGGAGGAAAGGGAATGAAAAGATGGGAGGGAAAGAAAGAGGTAGTGATGGAGGTAAAGAGAGCAAGACTGAACACCAACGCCTTTCAAGATCGCTTACTTTCATTGCACAGAGCCCACCAGCCATCCACATAATACAAACACACACACACACACACACACACACACAGAGAGAGAGAGAGAGAGAGAGAGAGAGAGAGAGAGAGGATGAGATATGCAGAATCCTTCTCACTCTCTATCCCTCTCTGTCATTGTCACAGTCTCTCTCTCCACCTCTCCTCTTTCTCTTATTTTTGTCCTCACTTCAGTTATGCCTCAGTTCAATATGGCATGGATGTTATGTGAGCAGTGAGTGTTAAGAATGTGTTACATAAAAACTCCTCCCCTCTCTCCTTCGCTGTCTTGCTCCCAGATACACAAGACAGACAGAGAGCTTCCCTTCACTTCAGTTGTGTAAAAAAACCTCTGAAAACCCTTTACGCATTTCTTCTCCCCTGGTATTCCTCTGTGCATTTTCTCTTTCATGCTCCGCGTCCTCGGTGTAAAGTTACATCGATATCGGGATTTTGCAGCAAAGTCAAACCTATCAATATTCCTGAAACTGTGAGATCTGTAGGGAACGGAGGGGCGAAGCGAGAACAAGGCTTCCCGGTGACCCTGCGAGCTCACATCTTGATGTATTTTATATTCCTGACACTGGAGGTGTGGATTTGTCTGTCTCCACTGAGAGCACAAAAATGATGAAAAATAAAAAATGATTGATGGCCAATGGTAACTTGTCATCCTGGCAGGCATCAGGAGAAGTTAGCTGTAACAAACAAGTACCTGCCTGAGGTCTGATCCTTGCTCTAATCCTCAGTTTTTATTGGCTGACTGTAAGTTTTGTCATAATAAATGGGTTTTTGAAGGTTAATAACACTGATGCTGATATTTCTGGATTAAAGGTGTTAATAGCCAATAGTTGGTACAAATAACCAGTGTTGAAAATCCCCAAATTTGACCATGTTGACCATTTCAAAAATACAAGGATTTAGTATATACCCTTTTTTTTTTTTTTTTTTTTTTTTTTAAATTCCCATCTGTGTGGAAAAACCTCTGAAACGAACCTCCTCACTCAGACTAATGATTTCTTCTTAAAGTAGAGTGACACACCGCCATTACTGAGGGAAACTTGATACTTAGGTCACACAGTCCATCACTGACTTTAAATAAAGGACTAATTTTGAATTAAGAAATTAAGAATTGAATGAAAAAAGAAAGAAGAATAAACCTAATTGCAGGCTGGTCAGGAAGAAGCTTCCATCTAATCTGAAGTGGATGAAATGACTGCTGGATATCAGATACTATAAACAGCCAATATCAGTTCAGTATATTGCCTAAGCCTAATATAAACACACGTCTGTGACTGCACAACAGTGAATTTAAATGATAACATGCAGACTGTAAAATGGACTGCTCAGGACAAAATTTCTACTCATCTGCGGGCGCTGACAATGACGAAATGCTTTGGGGGAGAAAAAAAAAGCATCTCAAATAAAAGAAAGAAACTTAATTAAAATCCTGTGACATGAATAACGCTGTCAGACAGACTGTTGGGGCCGGGCACGGCCAAAGAGCAGCGAGGGGCTCGGCCGGTTTGACGGGGCAAGCGAGGAAAAGCAAAGGTGAGCTCGCTGCTCCCAGGGTCCCCGGGCGGCTCCAAACTCATCGTAAAGCTCACGGCGTATTGTTTTAATTTTACAGCCGACTTCATCAGCTCTTTAATTCACTCTGCAGTGACCGCACAGAATCTGCACGTTTTATAGACAGCCTGCACAATAAAATCATTTGTTTACGGGGCAAAATGGGACTAACAGCTGCTCCCTGCCCGGCGGACACGCAGCCGTCACTGCCTCACTTTAGCTCTGCGTCTGTACACCTGAACCTGCTTTTGCCTGGGACTCGATCCAATAGACATAATCAGAAGAGTCAAGGGTTAACAAAGTGCTTCAGCCTGATAATTATGCAACGTTGTCAAGCGGTGGCATCAGTCGTAGACTTTCTCATATCAGCTGCTTTCGAGCCTTCAAAGTGTACATTTGCAGCCAGTGAGCTCTGCAGAGATGTTAGCGGTGAACCCTGTCGGACAGATGAGTCACGATGCATTGTTACCCTACGAGAGGAGCTAAAGCCCACTCAGTCCTGCATCAAACTGCAGATCCTAAAACTCCATTTCATTACAGTCACTGAGGCCGAAGAACTCCCAAATCAAGTTTCACTCATTCATCCCCTCCTTCCTTTTCCCCATTCCCTCCCTCTTTCCTGAGATGTGGAAAGCGACAGAGGATGACAGCCAAAGTGGTGAAGGAGGAGTGAGAGACATAACAAACAGGCGAGTGAGAGAGAGGGAGGGAGGGAGCGAGGGAGGGAGACAGAGACAGACGGAGAGAGAGAGAGCGAGAGAGGTAAAAGTCTGTTAATACATCTACTGAACATCCCATGGTCTGTGTTACTACGGCGATGACATGGGACTTCAATTAAGGCTTGGAGACCCACAGGCCACACACACACACACACACACACACACACACACACAGCCACGGTGCAGACAGGCCTATTGATTTTTCCAGCAGTAGTAACACCGTCCTGTCACCATGTACAATGCCAGCACACCTCCATGACCTCTCCTCCCCCTGCACTCCCTGCACCCCCCCGCCCCCCACCCGTCCTGTTATCTCCTGTCCCACCCCCTCACCTCCATACATGTGTAAATGTGACACTTGACACTTGTCACCTCCCCCCGCCTACTCTTCCTCCTCCTCTTCCCTCTCTCCCCTCTTTCGTCTCAGTATCACCTCATCCCCGCACCCTCCCCTCGTCTGCCCCCTCCTCCACGCCACCCCCCCCCACGTCTCCCATTACCATTCCTGCTCCCTCGCTACCTCCTCCTGGTGCTGCTATCACCTTCGATCCCTCTTTCATTATAATCTCTCTCCTCCTCCTTTTTATTTCTTCTCCTCCTGTGCTCCTGTCCTTCCTTCCTTCCTTCCGTCCGTCCTTTCCTTCTCCCCTCTCTCTCCTTTCTGTCCCGTCCACCCCTCCTCCTCCTCCTCCTCCTCCTCCTCTTCCCTTCCTGAAAGGATTGTTGTCAGGATGAGAGAGACAGTGATTGGAGACATGGAGAGGTGGAGGAGGTGGGGGAGGTGGTGGGCCTTTTGTTTGCTAGTGATACACACACATAGAAGACACACACAGAAACACACGTATAACACACAGGCAGCTACACACACACGCACACACTGATAAAAAAAAGACAAATAAGAGAATGTAAGAGAATCCCCCGAGAGCAAGATAGAGGAAGACAGAAGAATTCCTGCAGCGTTTAGATGCTTTCACAGTGCCGTTCGACAGTCGTGCCGATCCAGACTGAAGTGAACGAGAAGAGAGAGAGAGAGAGAGAGAGAGCTTGAAATAGCCATAAAACTCTGACTAAGGAATACACACGCTCTAATAAACAGAGAGACAGCAGGAATGTGTGTTTTCAACCAGGCTACACCTAATCAGATGAAGGTAATCACATACAGGCCTTCATGTGACAGGCTCAGTAGTCAGAATATTGCCTTAATTAAGTAAAGACAAATTTAAAAGACTTATTAGTGTGAGTTTGCAAAGAGAGTAGGAGATTATCTACTAAGATATGTTATTTTCAATTCAACCAACTTATCATGTCAATATTGTCTTAATGTGTAAACTGTAGTATGTTGTGTTTTTGAAAATGTAACTTTTCAAAAAGAAGAAGAAAAGCTTTAATTTACTTGTCATGTTCTTTTAAAAGACCCCATCCTCATAAGACTTACATCAGTTTGATAATACTACTGCTTTGGTGATATTATTTCTCATTAGCAGTAAAGTAACTGACTTGTGTGTCAGACATGGGGAGCATGAACAAGGAGGTGGGACTAGATGGATACTTCAGATTGCAGATGTGTTTCGTGCCTACCAAACGCTAGAACACTTTGGAAAGTCTGTGTGTGTGTGTGTGTGTGTGTGTGTGTGCCTGTCCGGGTTACCTTGACTACCGGTGTGTGAGGGTGTGGAGTCTAAAAACAATCCTGGTTATTATGGATGTAGCAGGATAACATGACAGCCAGAGGATGGCCAGAGCCTTCAGCAAAGTTACACACACTTAAACACACACATGAGGCTTGTCCACTGAGACTTTTTCACATTCTTACACCTCTCCGGAGGTCCCCGCCATATTTACCATCTGCCCAATTCGCTGCTCCCTGTTCCTGTTGGTTACTGGCCATTTTCTCGTCACTGAGCTTGACTGTTTGCATGAGCCAAGACTAAATAGTAATGATATTATTAAACATGTATAATTTTATCTGATTTCTTGATATCTTTTGTCTTTTGTGGGTGGCTTGTTTACCCACAGCTATTTCTCTCTTGGAAGCTAGCTGGCTCAGCAACACCATTCAACATGCTGGCCTGGCCCTGGGCTCCTGACGAGGCCTGAAGGTGCAGGACACACTGCACAAAGTACAGCCGCTCCTCAGACACAGAAGACACAGCCCAGGCTCGTGTGTAAAACGAGCCCCAGAACGCCCGTCCTGAACCCCAAGTCCAACCTGAACCTCCTCTCCTGACCCAAATGTCTGACAGAAAGCATCAGAGGCTGATTTTACACATGAGCTTGGCTTGGTGTGTCAGGGGCTTAAGGTAAGTAATTTTAGAGGGAGAGAGGCAATGTGGGGCAGCACACACACAAACACACACACACACGTCTCTTTGCACACATCTCCTGTAGAGCCGACCACCCAGAAAACACACATGCAGGCACACAGTCTCCTTTCTCTCTCCTTTGTGAGCACAATATTCATATTTAAAGAGTCGGTCTTTTAAGTGAACCCACCGTGGAATAAACACACATGCACGAATGCAAACATACACACACTTACAAAACACAGGCAGACAGACAGGCAGGCAGTGAGCGACAAACGCAGAAATACTGGTGCCCGACTGACATGACATTTTTGAGAACGAAACCAAAACTGATTTTTTAAGGGGAAAATTTCACCGATAAGTGAATTTTCAGAATAAGACCTTTGTCTATGTGGATTTTTGCACTGATATGACTGTGCAAAGGTACCCACAAGACTGTTTTATAAGCAACTAACTTTATTAAAAAAAAAAAAAAAAAAAAAATCAACAGTTATTACAAATTGTCAACTGATTCTTGAAATGAACACTGAGAAAATAAAGAATAAATAGCTAAATATGCATTAGTATTGTTTAGTATCGGTCAGTTGCTGACTATTTAAGTAAAGTCTAAATCACAATAGTATTTATACATGTTAAGAAAAAGGATTAAGAAAAAGGATCAAAGATTAATTTTTTCTGCATTATGCTATGTGTAAAAAAAATTTTAATATCACGCATATACGCTGATGATATACCAATATATCTGTCAGGCGCTACTTAAAACACACAAACATGCACACATGCACAGAGCAAATGTCTGTCTTGGTGGTATCCACACTGCAGTCAAACATCTACAGGGTTGACAACATTAGACAGAAACATATTTAACCTATACATTCCTGCACTACAAATAACACACACACACACACACGCTGCTTGAAAACACTTGCTGTAATGTTTGCACTGGTCAAACATTGACGTTGGCCCAGTTCCACCGATGCTATCACGACCAGAGGACATCCCTAAAGACCGATGCTGCAAGCCACTCTGGACAAGAGCGCCGGCTAAATGTTTAAAATATACACACTGAATGTAAGCACACACAGAAGATTTTAGATTTCCAGTTGCATTCATCTGTGTAAACCATGTGGAGTTTTTTTTTTTTTTTTTATCCCCAGGTAATATCAGTTAAAAAAAATCATACTAATAAGCTAATGCATGGGTGATATTTTCTGTTGTGGTTTTGAATTCATAAAGTGTGTTACGAGAGGGAAACGAACGTAATCAAGACATGAAGGAGCTGAAATGAAATGGGTCGTGTGTTTTCATCAGTGTTTGTCTCTAAAAGGTACATTTTTGGATGAGTGCCATAACAAAAACATTTAAAGCTATACCTGTAGCAACGGAGCCGAGTGGCTGTTTGACACAGGTAACACACACACACACACATACACACATACACATACACACACACGAGAATATCACTCAACACATCTGGTTCTGTGGAGTGTCGACAGAGAAGGAGTGAAAGTGAAGGAGGGAGGAAGGGAATAAATTAAAGGAGTGTTTTGCAGCGCCTGAAGTCTGCAGGAGTCTCCCAACCCCCCCCCCCCCCCTTCTCTCTCTCTAGCCAGAGGAAAACTCCTCCATTCCCTGCATTCCTCTCACATTCCAGTTCTGGGTTTACCTCGTAGTCTCTCGCTCTCTCTCTCTCTCTCTCTCTCTCTCTCTCTCTCTCTATCCTTCTTTCTCTCTATCTCATTCTACCTGTTTTTGCATCATCACCTCCTCCTCCTCCTTCTCCCCCTCCTCCCTCGCCATGACTGTTTGTGTCTCTCTTTCTCCACCTTTCCCTTCCTGACCCCCCCTCTGTCTCCCTCTCTCTCTCATTTTCTCCCTCTCTCATTCTCTCCCTCTCTCATTCTCTCTCTCTCATTCTCTCTCTCTCTCTCTCTCTCTCTCCCAGCATGCTCCAGTAGGCCAGCGGAGGCAGGGGGCTCGCCTGAACCCTCCACCCCCAGCAGGGGCCCTCCAGCTCAGCCTGGCTGGCTGGCTGGCTCCCTGGCACACCTCCAGCACACACACACACACACACACACACACACACACACACACACACATATCTTTTTTTTCTGCTCCCTGCTTGCTTGATTTTTGTCTGCTTTCTCTCTCTCTCAGCTCTTCTTGCCTTCAGTCTTATTCTCTTCTTTCATTTTCACTGTTTGTATCTATTCTTGTTTCTTCTCCTCTCCTCTGTTGTTTCTGTCCTTCTATCTCTCTTGTCTCTATTTCTCACAGAAGATATGTAAACAGGACTTGTATTATTTCTTCATAAAAAATCCTATTATTGTTGTTATTATTCAGTGTATTTTGTATGATCGCTCATAACCCAGATAACCTAAGAATAAGAACAGAAGGCCTTGATAAAACTTTCATAATAACATGTGAGCCTTTGCTGTGTGAGCATGTGTGTGTGTGTGAGTGTGTGGATACTGCTAAGGATATGTCTTGCTCTCTTTCTGTGTCTTACACACACATACACACACACACAGACACACATAAACTAAAGAAGAGATGAGGGCAGAGAACAGCATTAAACAGAATACAGTAGAGAAGGAATGTAACAGTCTGACTTCTTAGAGTGAAAAACTGCTCTTTTGCCTCTTTTGACAAAACTGACTGGAATGATCATATGAAAGATGGATGAGATAAGAAGAGGGGGAGAAAGTGAATGAGAAAGAGAGAGAAAGAGCCAGAGCCAGAGAAATAGAGAGAGAGAGAGAGGGGGGGGGGGGGCGAGGCCTTCAGTAATTTGGTATTTCCTTTTTAGACAGGGGGAGGAAGGGCCAATGCCCTCGTTTCAATGTAACACACACACACACACACATACACACACAGAGCTGCTTTAATGACCCTCACATCCGGCCGTAGGCATAGGGGCCTCAGAGAGAGAGAGCGAGAGAGAGAGAGAGAGAGAGAGAGAGAGAGAGAGAGAGAGAGAGAGAGAGAGAGAGCATGACAGATAGATGAATCTCTCAGTAAAGGGAAGATGGGAGTTGACCTGAAAATTCAGCCAGGTAGCAGGGAGGATCTTGGGTTAGGGTTCATGACCCTGACACACACATACACACACACACACACACACACACACACACACACACACACTCGCACAGAGCTCTGGGAGTTCATGCAGAGGTTAGACCTGCAGGCTCCACAGCTTCCAGAAAGAGGGAGATAATTCACAAGAGGCCGATTGAGTGTGGCTCCGTCTGCTGTGATCAGATCAGTTAGGAGCGAAAATTGACAGAAAAACTGCCGTTTGAGCTACAGAGAGCGCAAACATAAATAAAAAAAAAGGAGGGACAGAACCTGACGTGTGTCGTGTGAATTTAAACAGTCACTCAAGGAAGAGTGAGAGAAAGAAAATGAGATGGGAGGAAAGAAAGAAAGAGTCAAACAGGCAGGACTGAGGGCTGAGTGATGATGAGTCTTTTACAACTTTAGCGACAGCTGAAGACGTTACTGTGTCTCCAGACTATCTGTCTCTCTCTGACACACACACACACACACACACACACAAGGCCTGACCTTGCCGATGGCAGCTGTTCAAGCCACTCTTCTCCCCCCTACCAGAACTGCAAACTCTCAACTAAACACACACATACACACACACACACACACACACACACACACACAAACATGATTACTCAGGCAAGTCTTGACTTAAGCCCACCTGAAAACTTGTGGATGCTCCAGCCAAACCTCAAAATCACTTCATTAGTGAAATTCAGCTCGCACTTGAAAGACCGTCCCATTGGTTTTGAAGGCATCATTACAGGACACAGACGCACTGGTGAACCGGCGCCAGCTTATATCAAGATATTTCTCGATTTGCAAGTGATGGTGTGTGGGAGATTTCTAGCCTTTTGCCGTGTTTTTATTGACAACATGGCGAAAATGCTGAGCAGCTTTCCCCCTGCACAGAAGTCGCAGGCACAGCTCATATGTATGTAGATGAGCTTTTTTTTTTTTTGTATCACAGCACTCAAGCACGTCACGGGTCACAGTTTTGCTTTGGTCAACAAGGCGGATCGTCACACTGAACAGGAGAGTTGCAGGCAACCTCAACTGTAAACAAGAGACGGAGGAGGCGGAGGTGTGACCACGAGGGCGTGACGTGTCACACGACAGCACCGGCGTGTAGAGTGACGTGTAATTGAAGCTTCAGACAGGGACGCTGAGGGTTGAGGTCTTTTTGCTGGACGTGCACATGCACGCCACTCTTCAAATGCACGCAAAGCAGCTGGTAACTGGTGCAAGCTGTTTTTTAAATCCCCTAGTGGCGGGTTGCACACATAACATGTCATCAGACGTCACACCCTGTCGGCTCTCCCTGATATACAGACATCAGTTCGGCTCTGCGGCTGTTTCTGCTTAACACCGAAACAACAGCGTGTTTCTACAATTTCACACAGAATATCAGTGGGATTGGGATTCAGCATGTTGCTCAAACACTCTTAAGCAGGAGTTTGGGCCTCAAGTCTGCAATCACTGACCATCTCCTGCAGAAGCTCACATCATCCCAAAAGGCCAGCAGCGCCCAACGTGGGGCTCGAACCCACGACCCTGAGATTAAGAGTCTCATGCTCTACCGACTGAGCTAGCCGGGCTCATGTCACACACTTTCCTGTTAACTTTTTTTTTTTTTTTTCCTGTTTTCTCCTGAGTGCCTGGAGTAGTTTTAAAACACAAGGTCTCCTCTGATGATTAGGCAACTACATGAAAAGAGAGAGGTAGAGTGTTGAGCTCTCCTGTGCAGCCTGTGAGACGAGTTTTAAGGGTCACAGCCCAAGAGCACGACGAGCCACTGCTTTCATTTCCCATGTGCATGTAAATGTAGTGAAGATTTTGGGGGGTGGGTGGTTTCACTACATGTCTATTAGTATCTTCTCATGTCAACTTCACACTTCACTGCTTGAGATTCAGCAGCATGTTGCTCAAGGACACTTCAGCAGGGGTTTGAACCTGGTTGTTCAGTCAACTAAGGACCTGTGGGACAACCAGATTAGCAGCTCAGCCCCGACATCATCCCAAAACAGCAGCGCCCAACGTGGGGCTC